>NC_077230.1:49317541-49597541 GCF_027887165.1 Monodelphis domestica
CCTTCCTTAGAATTAGAATATTTAGTTTCAAATTCATTTTAATATAAACAGTTTGATCTTATTGAATATTTTAAATTTTCTTTTCCCTTTTTTACCTTTTTCTCATTCTCTTATGTAATGTATCTGAACATCAAATTTTCTTTTGAGGTCTGCTCTTTTGATTAGGAATTCTTGAAAACTTATGTTTTATTAACAACCATTCCCACAAGGGGATATGCTCAATTTTGCAGTTTAATTGATTTTTGGTTGTAATCCTTATTCCTCTGCTCTCCAGACTATGATTTTCCAAACCTAAAAGCTACTAAGTCCCATACAATCCTAACTATGAATCTACGAGATTTAAATTGTTTATTTATATATGCTTATATTTTTTCTCCTTGGCCTTAGAACTTTTGAATTTGGCTATAATATTCCTGGGACTGGTCATTTGGAGACTTATTTCATTAGGTGATTGTTGTATTCTTTTGATTTCTATTTTGCCATCTTGTTAAATAATATCAGAGCAGTTTTCCTTGATAATTCATTGTAATATGTCTAGGCTTACATTTTTTTTAGCATCAGGTAGTCAAATAATTCTTAAATTGTCTTTTCTAGGTCTATTTTCCAGGTCATTTGTTTTCAATGAGAGATAGCATATTTTCTTCTTTTTTTTTGAAGTTTTTATTTTGTTTTATTATTTTTTGATCCCTTGTGAAGTCATTAGCTTCTACTTGTACAAGTATAATTTTAGGAAATTATTTTCTTCATTGATAGTTTGAATATCCTTTTCCATTTTTCCACTTCTACAGTTTAAGAGACTTTTCTTCATTGTATTCTTGTACTTCCCCCCCCCCATTTATCCAATTATCTTTATTACTTTCACTTCTCTTCCACATTTTTTTCTCCACCTCCAACTTAATTTTAAAATCCTTTTTGAACTTTTCCAGAGCCCAAAACCAATTCATATTTTTCTTTGATATTTTGCTTATACCTGCTTAACTTTCATCATCTCTTCTTAGTTTATGTCTTACTATTCATTTTCTCTACAAAATTTTTCTATAATATTTTTTGGTGGTTGCTTTTTTTCTTGACATAAACTTTTCTCTTAATGGTAGGCTCTGTTCTCATTTCTTAAACTTCAGGTTTTCCTTGTGGCTACCCTTAACTCTATTTCTGGGTTTCTGCAAGTGTCAATTCTTCCATAGTTATATGATGAACTATGGGTTATGAGCTCTAAAAGCCTCGTCCCACTGCTGAGTCAGTAACCTCCTGGGGCTGCTGATATTTGACCTAGCTTAGAACACCATGAGCTAACCCTGTGCTGGGGCTCTGGGTTTTTAGCCTCATCCTTGGGCAGGGGCATTGGACCTCACTCTAAGCTTTATCAGGTCAGGTACCCTGTGGACTGCCTTACCCTCAGTCTCATAACCTAGACTTGAGTTTAGCTAGGGCTTCTGGGTCATACTCTAGGCTTACCCAGACCAGGACTACTGGGCTGACTGCCTTACACTGGGATTCAGGACCTCAGTGCAAGCTTCAGAGATGACTCTGGACTTCCTCTTGGGCTCCTGACCACTAAGCACTTAGCTTATTACCTTGTATTGGAACTTGTGGCCTCAGTTTGTGCTTGAACAGAGCCTCGTTCCAGGCCTGCATCAGCCAAGGACACCGTGGACTGCCCTGGGCTTGGGATCTTACTGCAGGCTTGGTCTAAGGCTTGGAACTTCAAAGATTGTGTGTTGAATTGCAGTGCTGGTGACTTAGGCAGTGTCTCAGGGTCACAAAGTTGTCTTGGGCCGAGTTTCAGACCCTAAACTATAGTTGTGGCATGGGAAGGGCTCATTATTTGCCTGCAACAGTACTCCTTGATGGTGCCTGATTGTCCCCTCTCCTGTGAACCCTCTTTGACTACATTTCAAGTTGTTTTCTATAGGAAAGATGCCTCATTCCATTCCCTTGTTGGTTCTGCAACTCCAATATTAATTTCAAAGTTTTATTTTAAGATTATTTGGGGAAGATTTGAGTATTTTGACCTTTTCCTGCTTCTCCTCTATCTTATTGGCTCTGCCCTCAGTTTCCAAACTGAAGTTCTATTTTAATAGTTGGTTTGAGAAGAGTGTCAGAGAGGTTCAAGTTTTCCATACTTCTATTCTGCCATGTTTTTTTTTTACCCATTGACCTTGTTTTTAAATTTTGAAAAATGATATTAATTATATTTTAATATTACTTATATCCTATTTTACTTTATGCATTTAAAAATATTCTGAGAAGAGATCCACAAGTGTCATCATGTATGTCTTTTACTCAATAAAATTTCAGAACCTTTGCTCTCTGTTTTCACCAAACATTGGAATGTACTTTTCATTTACCTGCAATGGTAACCATAGTTTTCATTTTTCATAATAATCAGCTATTCCAGATTATTGGCACTTCCTAGTACTATATCCCTCATCTGAATTTGAAAGTAGGTTTTTCTTATCCTTTCTTATGGCTTTCACATATAATTTTCTGTTATGCCTGCATCATACCCCCCCCCTTTGATCAAGCATCTATCTGTAATAAATGTACTAGCCTACAAAAGAAATAAAATTGGATAGGCCACAAAGTTTATCAGTTTGAATATAGAGATAGACAATGATCTTGGACCCATGATTTTTTTGGTATTGGCATCTCCTGGTTGAGAAAAGACACTGTACCAGATCAGATTTTTTTCTGTCCTGAAATTTGTTGTCAGAAAGAGTTGTTTAGATCACTCAGCATATGTGTCATAAGTAGAACTTGATCCTATATTTTTTCTGGCTTTGAATCTGATTCTTTATCCACTATGCTATGTGACCTCTCATAGTAATAATATGAATAATAGAAACTTAATGAATGCCTATTTAATTAAAATTATTCCATTTCTGCCATGAAGAAACACCATTTTTGAGAGTGAGTAAAGGACATTAATTATTGTTGTATCTCCTACAAAAGGCAATGTGGTGCCTTCCCTATGCAAATATTTATTGTACTGAACTGGTTTTGATCCTGAGATGGCTCTTATACTTAGTGAAGTTAACTATTATTGTTATTTTTCTTCTTTGTGAATACATAGTTCTATATATTGCTGAATATTTGATGAAGTTGAAATTGAAAATCCTAGATTTTCACATATTTTTACTCAGTGTGATTCCCCAAGCAGTAGATAGTAGCATTATTCTTAGATACTTCTTATTCTGAGAAGGAATGTGACATTTACATTCATCAGAAAAATCATATATTTTTTTAATATCAACTTCAACTAACAAACCATAAGGGTTAGTTACTTGTGAGAGAATTCAGTGCCATCCATCATTCTGGAATAGAACTATGTGTCCATGTTGGCAGATCCTTATGTAGTCGATACACACTACTTCCAAGGAAGGACACCTATCTCATTTCCCATATGAGATAGTTCCATGAAGAGTGAGGAAAGGAGATAGTGAGGTTCAAACTACGTAAAGTAAACAAAAGTCAAATTACCTAAAAGAAACATGAAAAATTGTCATTTTCACAGTCAATTGTTTATAGTATTTCTTTTTTTTTTTGGCTGAGTATTAACTTTTATTGAAATTGGCTCAAAAGGTTTTATAGATAACATTTATATTTCATTTTTCATTACAAAAGCATGATTTATCACAAGATTTACATGATATGGTTGAGAGCTGAGTTAATATAGTAACAATCCCAGATACTTGGCAGGTTCACAAAATGTGTGTTGGTTGGTGAGATACAAAATTTCCAACCATTACATTATTTTCTATTTTTATTCTTCTGAACAGAGGTGTCCTAAATTTCTTTATTATTCTTCAACTTTGAAGGGTGCTACAGGATTAAATAACAGTCTTTCTTTCTTTGTTTGCTTGTATTTTACCAAAGTTGGATTCAAACTCTTTTTTGGTTTCATTTAAGTTGTCAAGATTTCCATTCTTGATACTATATCCCAAAGCATTTAGTTTTCTAAATCTGTATTGTACAATTTGTGGTGTTAATTCAAGTACTATTGGTGTTTCTGTTATTTGAGATAAAGAAATTCCTTTGTTCAATAGACCTTGAATCCACTCCTCTAGAATTGGAGCAGTGTAGTACAAGAGGGCAGGGCATTTTAAAATCAGCTCCTTCAGGTCCTGATCAGTACACTGAAATGCATTCTTAGAGAACAAGATGCTTTCTTGTACACTAGTAAGGGAAAGTCAAAAAAGAAATCCTTTGAGTTTGGAAAGAAGTTGGAGAACTTCAAAGTCTATGAATCCTTGATTCTGGAGAAATTCTAATGTTTTCTTTATGGGAGTAGGTGAAATTAACAAAATAAATGGTTCTTGACTCAACAATTTTAGCAGTCAAACTTTCATGTTGGCTTGGGAGCCCCCTAAATTCAAGTAACTTTCCTGTAGCATCTTGATCATTTGTTTATTATTCTCCATAGAATTACCAAAAAAAAAAAAAAGAGGTGCAGTTGTCAAGAACCTACTAATGATCACATTATTGAGTCCTAATTCTTGAAAAAATGTAATATTAAGCCTTTGATTCTCCTGGTCTTTAATAGTAACGAAAGAATTTGGAAATTGTTCTATTGATGCTATAAAGTATTTCTTTTAGAACATATTGTGAGTGTAATTACGTATTTGTAGGTTTATGTTTTCAAGAGAGGAGAGTAGGAGAAGGTAGGCTCTACCAGGAGAGGATGTAAAGTAAAATGCATGGTTAAAACATATTTTTTTGTTCACTCTTCTCTTGTTTCTCCTTCTACATAGAGTTAAGGGAATGAGTTCCTTTAAGTATGTGCATAACCATGGAAGAATATGATCTCATTCTTCTGTTGTTAACTATACCTTTCAAAATTTAAAAATGCTGTTTTGTTCCCTTGGATAGGTTTCCACATATTATTTTACAAATATTTTAAAGCAAATGTAGAATAAATCAATTTATCAAGAAATATGATTAAAATAGTTTATATGGCACTGTACCCTAAGGATACAAATTTTTTAAATTTTTAAAAATGTCTTACTTTTTAAAAAGCCTATCTTCTACTGTGAGATACACAAAATATGTTCACAAATAAAGAAGTTTGTAGCATATAGAAAATGGAACAAAGTAATTTTGTAGGGGGTAAGACATTAATAAGTGGATATATGATTTGGCCCTTGAAGGATTCTAAGATAGGTTAATATGTAAGGAGGGAAATTGGTGCAAGGTAGAACTCTTATGCACAATGAGTCAGGAGGTTGAATGTTATATGCATGGAACAGAAAATAGCTCTGTTTTACTAAAAAAATTGTATGAATAAGAGTAATAAATAATCAACTATGAAAATAGGCTAGAACTCAATTGTAATGGTTTAAAAAATTAGAAATTTGATGTTTTATATTATAGTCAACAGGGAGTCTTTGAAGTTTATTGAGATGGAGATTAAACTATTATGACCATTTTTGGTATATCATTTTTCTGACTGCATGAAGGATTGATTGAAAATTTCACAAATATTGTTGATTCATGAATACCAATTAGAATACTATCAAGAAGAAAGGTGGTGACTATCTCAATGCTCAGTGTCCTCACTGAGAAGATAAGCAATTTGATATATGTAACACATGTGCAGTCATATAAACATACTTCCATCATGTTGTAAAAGAAAACACAGGCCAAAAAGGAAAAGAAAGATAAAAAAGGAAGTTTCATACTGTGTTCAGATTTTATCAACTCTTTCTCTAGAGGTGGATAATATTTTTAATCATGTGGTTGGGAATTGTCTTAGATTATTATATGACTGAGAATATCTAAATCCTTTACATATGATCTTTGTAAAATAGTATTGTTACTGTGTGCAAAGTGCTCCTAGTTCTGTTCACTTAAGTTTAAATTAGTTAATGTAAGTCTCTCTAGGGTTTGTTTGTTTTTGTTTTTGTTTTGTTTTTTTCTAAAATCAACTTGCTCACCATGTCTTATGGCGCAATAATATTCCATCACAATCAAAGATGAGAACTTGTTTAGTCATTCCCCAACTGATGGGAATGACCTCAATTCTGAATTCTTTAACAATGTAAAAAGATCTGAAAAAAAATATTTTTGTACATAAAAGCCCTTTTCTTTTTTATTTCTTTGGAATATAGACCTAGTGGTATTGCTGAGTCAAAGATATGCATAGTCCTTTGGACATAGTTCCAAATTATTCTCCAGAATACTTGGATCATTTTATAACTCCACCAACAGTTGCATCCATATCCCAATTTTCCTAATTTAATTCTATAATTTTTCATTTTTCTCTTGTCTTATAAGCCAATCTGATTCTTATAAGATGTTACCTCAAATTGGTTTTAATACATATCTGTCTAATGAATAGTGATTTAGAGAAAGTTTTAATATGGTAGTTGATAGTTTTGATTTCTTCAACTGAAATATTTTTTCATATCCTTTGACCACATCAATTTAGCAACAAAATTTTTAAAAATAAATTTGATTCAATTCTCTCTATATTTGAGAAATTGGGCATACATTATAGAAACTTGTAAATATTTTCCCATTTTTTCTATCTTTTTTAATTGATTTATGTGAAATCTTTTAATGGGATATAATTAAAATTATCCATTTTATATCATATTTTTTCTTGTTCATAATGAATTCTTTCCTTATCCATACATCTGAGTTATAAACTATTCTGTACTCCCCTGATTTGCTTGTGGGATTACCTTTTATGCCTAAGTCACATAATACACTCACTATTTACTTCCATTTCATGAGTGAATTCATTCCATCCATATTCACACATATTATTACTAACTCTATATTTTCACCCATCTAATCCCCCACCATTTTATCATTCTTTCTCACCTATCTCTGTCTCTATTTGTCTCTCTTTTTACCCAGTTTCTCCTCCAAAGTATTTTGCTTTTGATTACTCCCTTCCCCAATCTATTCTCCCTTTTTGTCTAAGGGCTTCCAGTCTCAGTACTTTCCCAAAATTGCTCCCTCCTAAGTCACCAATGAACTCTAAATTGCCAAACACAATGATCTTTTTCTGTATCCTCCTTTTTCTCAACCTCTTTCTTCATTTTGACACAATTCATTAACTTCTTCTGCTTAATACTTCTTTTCTCTTAAGATTTCAGTATGTCATTGTGTTTGCTCTCCTCCTTATCTTACCTTCCCCCTCCCCCAGTTTTCTTTGCTAGATACTTATCAGAATTATGTCCTTTAACTGAAGGTGCCCCATGGAATTCAATTTCAGGACCTCTTCTCTTCTCCTTTTACACCAATTCATCTACTAATCATATCAGATCCCAATGACTTATTTATCATCTTTCTGCTATTGATTCTTAAATTTAACTATGCTAGTCTGTATCTGTTCAAATTCACTATTATATATTGAAATAGGTGAGTATACTTGATGGTTGATGTTGTTAATGGTGTAGTAACAAGGTTTAGTTGACTCCTTGGTATCCCACAGGGAAGGGGCCTGTGAGTCTCCTCATAGGATCAGTGTGCTGCTCAGACTCTCAGATATCAAAACAGGACAGGGTTTATTTTTAACAACAGTAAGATTGAGGGGAGGATTAAGGAATTAGGATACCCTAAGACTAAGGGTTCTAGCTAAATGCCCACCTCTACAATCCCTGCATGGGGATTTCTTCCATTTTCTTCCTTAAATCCCTACTCTCTCTGTCTAAAATTCATGACTGTGTAACTAGCTGATGCTATTAATCCTCCAAGATAACTTTTGGTAAGATTTAGTCTTTCAGTGAACCCTTTATAGTAGGGTTCAACCCTGTAAGGATTAGTCCTAAAATGGCTTCAGGCCTTCCCACCACAGATAGGTGTACTGATTTGCCAGCACAGATTTTCAGAGCAGCAGGGAACATTTTCTCAGTAGGCAGGAAACACTTGGATTTCAAAGAATGATGGATTTCCTCAGATAGAACACCAGAGTTGTTCAGGGATAGGAAACCGAAACCCCTCCTCAGCTCACAGAGGTAGGGATTGGGAGGAACTATCCAGCTCCAAATGGCCACAGCAACAGGAGGTTCATCCATTCCCCCTGTTCCAGAACACATACATGCAGTCAGGTCCACCACACTTATCTCTTTGCAAAATCCTCTGTTTCTTCTTTGCACCCTATTTCTCTCCTTCCCTCATTACAATATCCAATTTCATTTAAACAACTTTGAATGATATGACATGTAAACATTTTAAATTCAACATTCATAAAACTGAATTCACTATCTTTCCCACTAAACTTCCCCATCTCATTCTACCTTCCCTGTAACTCTAAAAGGTAACACTATTATCTCAGGTCTTTCAGAATGCCAACCCAAGTATCATCCTTGTCTCCTCAGTATGGCTCACCTCTTCCATCCAGTCTGTCACTAAGACCTGCCAATGTTACTTTGACAATATCTCTTCAACATGCCCATTTCACCTTTTTTAATCTTTTTTTAACACTGTCACCATAGTGGCACAGGCCCATCTCACCTTATAGCTCAATGATTGCAATAAATCTGATGGCAGTGGTTCCCACCTCAAGTCTCTCCATCCTCCAAAAAACCATCCATTCATCCAACAAAGTGATTTTCCTAATGTCCAGATTTGACCTATATACTGTGAAGATTAAAATTAACTCTCCCCTGATTGTGAAGATTAAAATTGTAACCCCTGCCTATTTTTACATTTTAATCACCAAAAGTATAAACACCCTCCTTAAAAGTTTAGTATGGAGATCTGCCCATTTTTAGATCTAATCACCAAAAGTGTAAACATCCCACTTAATCATTAAGTGGGAAGTCTGTGACCCATTTGTGCAATAGTGGGAGATGAATCAGAATTAAACTAAATGCCCCTGGGCAGTGTTAAAGAAAAGCTTCAACTGTGATTGGTAGATGTAAGAAGACACAGGAAGTGATGCAAAAGAAGGGTCTTTAAAAGGAGCTGTCACTTCTTCTGAGGGACAGTTATTCATTCTTTGGAGTAGAGACTGGAGACAATTCTTCATTCTTTGGAGTGAAGACTGGACCCGAGACCCTGTTCCTGGTGAGGCTGTTCTAAAATCTCTTCCTTTGAAATGACACGTAGTAAGTGAAAAGCTTACTTAAGTCACTTAAGTGACTCTTAACTGCTGGATTTTCTGGAAAAAAAAAACCTCACTTCAGGAGAGACTTACCTTATTCTCTCTCTGATTTTCTTATTTCACTTTTTCTACATTTTATAAATACATTGTAAATAAATCTCTTTGAAATAAATTAAATTCCTGGTGACCACACTCTTAAATAATCCAGACAAACCCTTTTAAAATTAATCCCTTTTTCCCCTTATAGTACCCACCTCAACTCAATACACTCAAGTAACTCTCTAATACCTCCAGAATGGAACAGAAAATCCTATTTGGAATTTAAAATCCTTCAAAATCTTATTCCTTTCCACCTTTCCAGTCTTCTAATTGATTACTTTCCATCATGTATTTTTCTGATCCAAATCACTGACTTCATTACTGTTTTATGAATAAGATACTCTATATCTTGGCTCTGGGCATTTTTTCTCACTCTTCCATTCTTATAACACTCTTCCTCTTCAACTTTGCCTACTGGTTTCTTTAAATCTTAAATGAATATCCATCTTCTATAGCAAGACTTTATCATTCACTCTAAAATGTAGTACCTTCCCTGGCTTAATTATTTCCAATTTATTCTGTATATAGCCGTATATAGCTTGTTTTTATGCATTTATTTAGATGTTTGCCTTATTAAATTATTTTTTTAATATATTTTATTTGATCATTTCCAAGCATTATTCGTTAAAGACATAGATCATTTTCGTTTCCTTCCCCCCCCACCCCCCATAGCCGACGCGTAAGTCCACTGGGCATTAGATGTTTTCTTGATTTGAACCCATTGCTTTGTTGATAGTATTTGCATTAGAGTGTTCATTTAGAGTCTATCCTCTGTCATGTCCCCTCAACCTCTGTATTCAGGCAGTTGCTTTTTCTCGGTGTTTCCATTCCCATAGTTTATCCTTTGCTTAGGAATGGTGTTTTTTTTCTCCTGGATCCCTGTAAGTTGTTCAGGGACATTACACCGCCACTAATGGAGAAGTCTATTACGTTCGATTATACCACAGTGTATTAGTCTCTGTGTACAATGTTCTCCTGGTTCTGCTCCTCTCGCTCTGCATCACTTCCTGGAGGTTGTTCCAGTCTCCATGGAACTTCTCCACTTTATTATTCCTTTTAGCACAATAGTACTCCATCACCAACATATACCACAGTTTGTTCAGCCATTCCCCAATTGATGGGCATCCCCTCATTTTCCAGTTTTGGGCCACCACAAAGAGCGCAGCTATGAATATTTTTGTACAAGTCTTTGTGTCCATTATCTCTTTGGGGTACAGACCCAGCAGTGCTATGGCTGGGTCAAAGGGTAGATATTCTTTTAGCACCCTTTGGGCATAGTTCCAAATTGCCCTCCAGAATGGTTGGATCAGTTCACAGCTCCACCAGCAATGAATTAATGTCCCTATTTTGCCACATCCCCTCCAGCATTCATTACTTTCCTTTGCTGTTATGTTAGCCAATCTGCTAGGTGTGAGGTGATACCTCAGAGTTGTTTTGATTTGCATCTCTCTGATTATAAGAGATGTAGAACACTTCTTCATGTGCTTGTTAATAGTTTTGATTTCTTTATCTGAGAACTGCCTATCCATGTCCCTTGCCCATTTATCAATTGGAGAATGGCTTGATTTTTTGTACAATTGATTTAGCTCATTATAAATATGAGTAATTAAACCTTTGTCAGAGGTTTCTATGAAGATTTTATCCCAATTTGTTGTTTCCTTTCTGATTTTAGTTATATTGGTTTTGTTTGTACAAAAGCTTTTTAGTTTGATGTAGTCAAAATTATTTATTTTACATTTTGTGATTCTTTCTATATCTTGCTTGGTTTTAAAGCGTTTCCCCTCCCAAAGGTCTGACATGTATACTATTCTGTGTTTACCCAATTTACTTATGGTTTCCTTCTTTATGTTTAATTCACTCACCCATTTTGAATTTATCTTGGTGTAGGGTGTGAGGTGTTGATCTATTCCTAGTCTCTCCCACACTGTCTTCCAATTTTCCCAGCAGTTTTTATCGAATAGTGGATTTTTGTCCCAAAAGCTGGGATCTTTGGGTTTATCGTATACTGTCTTGCTGAGGTCGCTTTCCCCCAGTCTATTCCACTGATCTTCCTTTCTGTTTCTTAGCCAGTACCAAATTGTTTTGATGACTGCTGCTTTGTAATATAGTTTTAGGTCAGGGACTGCAAGGCCCCCATCATATGTGTTTTTTTTTCATTATTTCCCTGGATATCCTTGATCTTTTGTTCTTCCAAATGAACTTTGTTATGGTTTTTTCTAAATCAGTGAAGAAGTATTTTGGTAGTTCAATGGGTATGGCACTAAATAGATAAATAAGTTTGGGTAGGATGGTCATTTTTATTATATTGGCTCGTCCTATCCATGAGCAGTTAATGTTTTTCCATTTGTTCAAGTCTAGTTTTAGTTGTGTGGCGAGTGTTTTGTAGTTGTGTTCATATAGTTCCTGTGTTTGTCTTGGGAGGTAGATTCCTAGGTATTTTATTTTGTCTAAGATGATTTTGAATGGGATTTCTCTTTCTAGTTCTTGCTGCTGAGCTGTGTTGGAGATATATAGAAAAGCTGATGATTTATGTGGGTTTATTTTGTATCCTGCAACTTTGCTAAAGTTGTTGATTATTTCAATTAGCTTTTTGGTTGAATCTCTAGGATTCTTTAAGTAGACCATCATGTCATCCGCAAAGAGTGATAACTTGGTCTCCTCCTTGCCTATTCTGATGCCTTCAATTTCTTTATCTTCTCTAATTGCTACTGCTAGTGTTTCTAGTACAATGTCAAATAGTAGAGGTGATAATGGGCATCCTTGTTTCACTCCTGATCTTATTGGGAATGCATCTAGTTTATCCCCATTGCAGATGATATTAGCTGTTGGTTTTAGATATATACTGTTTATTATTTTTAGGAATGACCCTTCCATTCCTATGCTTTCTAGTGTTTTTAATAGGAATGGGTGTTGTATTTTATCAAAGGCTTTTTCTGCATCTATTGAAATAATCATGTGATTCTTGCTAGTTTGCTTGTTGATGTGGTCAATTATGTGGATGGTTTTCCTAATGTTGAACCAGCCCTGCATCCCTGGTATGAATCCTACTTGATCATGGTGAATGATCCTTCTGATCACTTGCTGGAGTCTTTTTGCTAGTATCCTATTTAAAATTTTTGCATCTATATTCATTAGGGAGATTGGTCTATAGTTTTCTTTCTCTGTTTTTGACCTGCCTGGTTTTGGAATCAGTACCATGTTTGTGTCGTAAAAGGAGTTTGGTAGAACTCCCTCTTTGCTTATTATGTCAAATAGTTTGTATAGTATTGGGATTAACTGTTCTCTGAATGTTTGATAGAATTCACAGGTGAATCCATCAGGCCCTGGGGACTTTTTCTTAGGAAGTTCTTTGATGGCTTGTTGGATTTCAATTTCTGATATGGGATTATTTAAGAATTCTATTTCCTCTTCTGTTAGTCTAGGCAGTTTGTATTTTTGTATATATTCATCCATTTCTCCTAAATTGGTGTATTTATTGCCATATAATTTGGCAAAGTAATTTCTAATGATTGCCTTAATTTCCTCCTCATTGGAGGTGCTGTCCCCCTTTTCATCTTTAATGCTGTGAATTTGCTTTTCTTCCTTCCTTTTTTTAACTAGATTGACCAGTACCTTGTCTATTTTGTTTGTTTTTTCAAAGTACCAGCTTCTTGTCTCATTTATTAAATCAATAGTTCTATCACTTTCGATTTTATTAATTTCTCCCTTAATTTTTAGGATTTCTAATTTGGTTTTCTGCTGGGGGTTTTTAATTTGATCGCTTTCCAGTT
This sequence comes from Monodelphis domestica, assembly GCF_027887165.1. NCBI lineage: Eukaryota > Metazoa > Chordata > Mammalia > Didelphimorphia > Didelphidae > Monodelphis > Monodelphis domestica. The sequence continues at coordinate 49,330,466 of NC_077230.1, forward strand.
TTTTCATTTGCATTTCCAATTGATTGATCTCTGCTCTCCCTTGTTTGTTAATATAAGCATTCAGGGATATGAATTTACCTCTGATTACCGCTTTGGCTGCATCCCAAAAGGTTTGGAAGGATGTTTCGCCATTGTCATTTTCCTCGATGAAATTATTAATTGTTTCTATGATTTCTTCTTTAACTAAATGGTTTTGGAGTATCATATTGTTTAATTTCCAATTGGTTTTAGATTTGGTTTTCCATGTACCATTACTAATCATTATTTTTATTGCCTTGTGATCTGAGAAGGCTGCATTCATTATTTCTGCTTTTCTGCATTTGTGTGCTATGTTTCTGTGACCTAATGTATGGTCAATTTTTGTGAATGTGCCATGCGGTGCTGATAAGAAGGTGTATTCCTTTTTATCCCTATTTATTTTTCTCCATATGTCTATTAATTCTAATTTTTCTAAGATTTCATTCACTTCTTTTACCTCTTTCTTATTTATTTTTTGATTTGATTTATCTAAATTTGATAATGGTTGGTTTAAGTCTCCCACTAGTATGGTTTTATTGTCTATTTCTTCCTTCAATTCTCCTAGTTTCTCCATTAGAAATTTGGGTGCTATATTATTTGGTGCATACATATTGATTAATGATATTTCCTCATTGTCTATAGTCCCTTTTAACAAAATATAATTACCTTCCCTATCCTTTTTGATCAGGTCTATTTTTGCATTGGCTTTATCAGATATCATGATTACCACTCCTGCCTTCTTTCTATCAGTTGAAGCCCAGAAGGTCTTACTCCATCCTTTAATTCTGACCTTGTGGGTGTCAACCCGCCTCATGTGTGTTTCTTGAAGACAACATATGGTAGGGTTTTGGATTCTAATCCATTCTGCTATTCGTCTACGTTTTATGGGTGAGTTCATCCCATTCACGTTCAAAGTTATGATTGTCATTTGTGGAATCCCTGGCATTTTGATTGCCTTCCCTAATTCTAACCTTTTCTTCTTCGGCTCTACCTTTTAGTCCAGTGATTTACTTTGAAACAGTCCCCCTTGTCCCCTCCCTTGATGTTTCCCTTTTTAGTCCCTCCCTTTTTGTTCCCTCCCCCTCCCCCCTCTCTTTCCCTCCCTTTTTGTTCTCCCTCTCCCCCTCCCCCCCTTGATTTTCCCTTCTCCTTACCCTTGTTGGGTAAGATAGAATTCAAGATCCCAATGGATCTGGATGTTTTTCCCTCTCAGAGCTGATTTCCCTGAGATTGAGGTTTAAGTAACTCCCCCCCTCTCTTCCTCTCCTTCTTATAGGAGTTTTCTTCCCCTCCCCTTCCCATGTGAATCTTTGTGTGAGAATGATTATTCTATTTGGTCTTTCTTTACCCCCTATTTATACATTACATTTTCCCCACATGTTAGTATACATAGGTTGATATAAATGTAGTCCTTATAGAAGAGAGTTTGAGTAAAAGAAGAAGATAACATTTTCCCCTTTCCTTAATATTTACCTTTTCAGGTATTCCTTGCTCTTTGATTTTCGGTATCAAACTTTCCACAGAGCTCTGGTCTTTTCTTTGCAAAAAGTTGGAAGTCTTCTATTTTGTTGAATGCCCATACTTTCCCTTGGAAGTATATAGTCAGTTTTGCTGGGTAGCTGATTCTTGGTTGGAGACCCAGCTCTCTTGCCTTTCTGAAGATCATGTTCCATGCCTTACGATCATTCAGAGTAGAACTTGCAAGGTCTTGTGTGACCCTGATTGGCATTCCTTTATATCTAAATTGTCTTTTTCTGGCTTCCTGTAGGATTTTTTCTTTTGTTTGATAGCTTTGGAATTTGGCAATTACATTCCTGGGAGTTGTCTTTTGGGGGTTTAGTGTAGAAGGTGTTCTGTGAGCTCTGTCAGTGGCTGTATTGCCCCCTTGTTCTAGAATCTCTGGGCAATTTTCTTTGATTATATCTTGTATCACCATGTCCAGTTTCGTGTTTATTTCTGGCTTTCCTGGGAGTCCAATTATTCTTAAATTATCCCTTCTCCCCCTATTTTCCAGATCTATCACCTTGTCGGTGAGATATTTTATGTTCTCTTCTAATTTCTTGGTATTTTGGCTTTGCTTTATTAATTCTTGCTCTTTTACACGATCGTTGTCTTCCAGCTGCCTGATTCTGGCCTTTAAAGCCTGGTTTTCTTTTACAGTTTGGTCAAACTGGTTTTGTAGATGCGTGAATTTCTTTTGCATTATTTCCAACTTTTCCTCCCAGAAGGCTTCCATCTTTTTGATCATTTCTGATTCAAATTCTTCATAGGTTTGTGGAGAGTTTCCATTTCCTTTGGAAGGTTTTGGAGCATTTTCTTTTATATTATCTTCTGTCTGCTCTGTATTTTGTATTTTGGCTCCATAGAATGTGTCCAAAGTCGCCCCTTTCTTCTTATTTTTCTTGGTATTTTGGGGGTTCTGTGGTTCTGTGGAGTTTGCCATTTCTGAATGTGAAGGATTAGTTTTTCTTGTCTCTGTCTGGTGTTCAGAGGCTTTAGTCCTGGGCAGATGGTTCTATGAGCTTTCCCTGGGTTAAACTGAATATGCCTCACTGGAACTGGAATGGAAGGGTCGGACCACGTTGCTTTCCGGAAGTTGCCTTCAGAATCGCTGGCTGTGAGGCTGTTTCATCGGCCTGCGGGGGGATGGGCTGCAGCTAGCCCAAGCTCAGAGGGCGAGGACTTTCACTGAGACTTGGATAGCAGGATCCAGCCGGCTGTCTTGCCCGCCCTGAGGGTTGCTGTTGTTTCGACCAGCTCTCTGCAGCGGAAGCCCCAGGCAGTAACTTTCACTGGGACTGTAGAAGGCCCTGAGGGTTCTGCTCTCTGAGCCCGGCCGGGCTGCGGCTTCTGGGAGCCTTGGACTCTGCGCTCCTACCCCTGAGGTCCGAGGGATCTCGGGTTCTGGCTTTTAAGGGGAGCCGTACCTTTTGATCCGGGTCCAGGTCCAGGAGGAGGGTTCCCAGGGTCTGTGCTGTTGATCGTTTTGAATTTCGGCGCCTTAGGAGCTTATCGTTTGAGATCGGTCGGGAAGGGTTTTCAGGAGATCTGAGCTTTAGCTTTCTCTAAGCCGCCATCTTAACCGGAAGTTCCGTCCTGCCTTATTAAATTATAAGCTCTTTGTGGAAAGGAGTGATCATTTACCTCTTTTCTATCTTTAGCACTTACCACAATGCTTGTCATATAATAAACACCTAATAAATGTTTATTGGTTGACTGCTAGGAATTCATGTAACTACATTCATAAGTTAAGGTGATACTACTTTCCCTATAATTATTACTATGTAAAATATACTAGATATATACTTGTAAAATCCTAGCTGATATTTTAAATAAGCTATGTCAAATATAAATTTTATTCATGAAGAAATATTTTAGTCATATATTTCTGAGGCATTCTATAGACAAGTGGTTGCCTTATACACATATACAGCTAATCTCTGATTTGCCAACTAGCTGCGGTGCATTTGTAATTTTGTATTCATTTTTCATTAGAAAAAAATGTGATATGTGGTAGTGAGATTCCCACCAGGTATTAAACTTCATCTATCTATCTATCTATCTATCTATCTATCTATCTATCTATCTATCTATCTGTCTGTCTGTCTGTCTGTCTGTCTTTCTATCTATCTATCTATTAAGTCACTAATCCTACTGAAATGATACCTTTTCTGCAGCTAAAAGCCTGCACCATCAAAGATCAATAAATTAGTTTAATGAAGTATGGAATAATGGTTGTGTAGTTCTAAAAATGAGTTCCAAATATTGTTAGTTTTCCCAACTGCATAGATATGATGTTATTTTTTCCCCAAAATAATGCACTCAGGAATTATTGGTGACCTTTCAATTTTACTTTTCAGCTAAAGTGAAACCATGGAAACTCATGGATAATTTTTTTTTTTCTCTGTTAAAAATGAATCTAGATTTTCTTGAACATCTCTTCATTGGAATATGAATCGCTTTGCTAATATATAAAGAATTACTAGCAATTCATGTTTTTCATAATATTATGAACATATTCCAGAAATATTCTAATTTTAGATAAATGATGTATGCCTAACTTATGTAAAGCAATTTAGGTAATGTACTAGTTAATTTTAAACATTTCTCATTTAAATTTCAAAAAAAAAAGTAGAATTATTCCTTAGAAACAAGGCTTGTTTTTTCTTCTACTTAACAGAGTCTGAAAAAATAAACATATATAGATGCAAATTATTTTTCTCAAATCAGTGGCTCTCTTCAGGAACACTAGAAAATAATAGATTGGATGTGGAATATATTGAGCCAGATAGGAGCTTGTCATTTTTGCTGAAATATATTTAATTTTGTAAAATGTCAATGAAACACATCAAAATAATTTTCGTTGTGAAATTCTCGTTTAAACAATAATGCTAATTAATCTTCCTGCCTCTTTCTGATTCATAAAACCTGCTTTATTTCAAGTCAGGAGATCATTGGATCATATATTTCAGTTTGCAAGTAGAGCCCACTTGATCTACTTGTCTAATCACTCTTTTTTCATTTGAGGAAACTGATGCCAAAGTGTTAAAGGAAGTTCTGGAAGGACACACATGTACTAAGTCATAATGATTATATTCTGGTTTGGGTCTTCTCACTTCCAAACTATTTTTCTTTCCAATATATGATATTGTCACAGATTAATATTCCTGAAGAATACTTCTGATCACATTACCTATTATCCATTCTCAAATATTTTGGGTGACTTCCATTTCCCGGTAAATTCAAAATAAAGCCTAAATACCTGTTCTTAATTCATAGGTCCTGTGTGATTTGGCATCAACCTACCTTTCTAACTTTATTTCATGTTACCTCTTTTCACATTTCCTAAGGATTAATTACTCAGAATTTATTATTAATGATCATGGAATTTGTCATTCATTTCCTAAAAGTGCTTCTGATTCCCTAGATTTTATACTCTACATCAATTCCCTTTACATTCTGTAATTTTCTCCATCTTTAAACTTTTCATCTTGGAACCTTTCTTCCTCCAGTGGCCTTGTTTTATTGCTGATTAGGTCATCCTAGCTGTAGAAATATCCTAGCTGAATGAGCCCTCATTCCTCTACCAGGTCTGATTGTGACTTTTCAGACCTCAGTATCATATCTTATCTACTTACTCATCTTGGAACTTCCATCAATGCCTCTGACCTTCTCATGCTGGAACATCGCCCCCCCACACACATACACTCATGCCCCCTTTCTCCCATTAATGATTTCTTCTAGTGTCTCCATTTTGAGGAAGAAAGCCCAATATAAGCATCCATCATTCATCTCTCATGTTTGCTTCTGATTTACAAAACTTTTCTACAATGCCTATTCAAAGATAACTTCCTCCTTTTGCCCAATTTCCAGCTTTTTATATTTTTGATGTCTTATTAGCTCTTTAAAAGTATAGAATATTTTCTTTATGAAATTATATTAGTATATTCAGAGCTTAGCACAGTGCCTGATGCATAGTGTAAAGATTAAAATTTAGGGGAGACTGAGGCAGGTAGAAATTAGTTTCTCTCTGCAAGGAGTATTATATTTTATGAGGTTTATTAAAGGTTGAGAATTTAAGAATATACAAGTAAGAAAAAAACACGTGCCTAGGCCAGAGGCCTAGACAAGACCTCAACTTCATTATGGAAAGAGCCACATCTGCTCCAAAACAGAAATCCAAGAGAGGGCAAAAGCTTTCACAATCAGGTTAAATACCTTCTTGATCTTGGCCCAGGAGATTACAAAGCATTCTGGGGAAGTGGAGCAAAGGCTTGTGGGGATTGAAGTCCTGGATTCTAGTCCATTTTTACATTAGTATATGTTAAAAATATTAATTGAATGACTTACTAACTATATCTTGAATTGCCCTTTCTCCTCCATTCTATCTATATCACTTCATTGTCCTTTAGTGCCTTGCTAAGTTGCCATCACTTACATTAATTTTTTCATTATTGCCTTATTTAGAATTGATCTCATATATTTCTGAATTCCCATAGAACTTTGTGTTTCCCACTGTATTTTCACATCATTCTTATATGACAATTATTTTTTTACTCATGAAATTTCTCCTACTAGACTGAAAACTCCTTGAGATAAGGGAAAATCTTTTTTTTATCAGAAAGAAATATGCTTTTGTTTATATATATATATTATATATATACATACATACATATATATTATAATGATGATATTAGAATATCAGTAATTTTTATTAGTTTAGGGATAAGAAGAAGAGGAGCTGGCTTGAGAAAGAATTGAGAGCTTGAAGCAGTGCTAAGAGCACGTCATTTACAAATGTTGACAATTATAACCATTTTTCTCTGTCAGTTACTCTCTCTGGGAATTGGTTTTTGGAAGTTGGCAGAGACACTGACTCAGAACTCTCTCTCAGGGCTGGAGGAGGTAACATCTTTGCCTCCCTCTCTGTCTGAGGGAAAGACCTGAAGGAGCTCAGTGTCTTCTTTTTCCATGTTGTTGGTATCTGCGCTAGGATGATCATTTACAGTCTCCATCCTCAATCATATCCCCTCGGCCCCTGTAGTCAAGTAGTTGCCTTTGTTCGGTGTTTTTGTTCCCACAGTTTGTCCTCTGCTTGTGGATAGTGTTTTTTTTTTTTTCTCATAGATCTCTGCAGGTTGTTCAGGGGCATTGCCTTGACACTAATGGAGAAGTCCATTACATTTGATTGTACCACAGTGTATCAGTCTCTGCATACAATGTTTTCCTGGTTCTGCACCTCTCAGTCTGTATCACTTCCTGGAGCTTGTTCCAATTCCCGTGGAATTCCTCCACATTATTATTCCTTTGAATACAATAGTATTCCATCACCAACATATACCACAATTTGTTCAGCCATTCCCCAATTGAAGGGCATCCCCTCATTTTCCAGCTTTTTGCCACCACAAAGAGTGCAACTATGAATATTCTTGTACAAGTATTTTTCCTTAATATCTCTTTGGGGTACAAACCCAGCAATGCTATGGCTGGGTCAAAAGGAAGGCAGTCTTTTAGCGCCCTTTGGGCGTAGTTCCAATTTGCCCTCCAGAATGGTTGGGTCAATTCACAACTCCACCAGCAATGAATTAATGTTCGGAATTTGCCACATCCTCTCCAACATTCATTAGCTGTCATGTTAGCCATTTTGCCAGGTGTGAGGTGGTACCTCAGAGTTGTTTTGATTTGCATCTGTCTGATTATCACAGATTTAGGACACTTTTTCATGTGCTTATTAATAGTTTTGATTTCTTTAACTGAAAGCTGCCTTTTCATGTCCCTTGCCCGAATGGCTTGATTTTTTGAACAATTGATTTAGTTCTTTGTAAATTTGAGTAGTAAAACCTTTGTCAGAGGTTTTTGTTATGAAGATTGTTTCCCAATTTGTTGCCTCCCTTCTAATTTTGTTTACTTTGGTTTTGTTTGTACAAAAACTTTTTAATTTGATGTAATCAAAATTATTTATTTTACATTTTGTGGCTCTTTCTAAGTCTTGCTTGGTTTTAAAATCTTTCCCTTCTGTAAACCTCAAAATTCCTTAGACTTATAAAGGTTGGAAATTTCACCATTGGGATATTTCATACTTGGAAAATTTCTTACTGATAGTCTATTGGAATGGGAACTCCATTGGCATGGGAGGTTCTTTCTCTTCCCTTCTTAAGATTACTTTAGGACAGAGACCCTTTGCTGAACAATGGAAAGGACTTTGATCTATGCTTAAGCATAGAACAGGAATTTCTTTGAGTCTTGATTGATTTTAGAATTGATACAATGGAGATACTTGGAATAAATCTCCACCATATTCAGTCCTAATAGGATTGAGTAAGGGCTGCAGCCTAGATCAAAATTTAATTATTCCAATCTCTACCATACTCAAGTTAACAGGATTTAGAAAGGGCTGTAACAAAGGAGTAAAGATTTAATCATTTGAAAAATATGACCTTCAACAGATATGTGCAAAAGCCAGAAACCTCTGGGCGGTCCTGGGTTAAGCGAGAGCCTCCATTGACAGAGAAATTGATGAAGAGTGATTGGTAGATGTGAGGACTGAGGGGAGGCAACTTGGATGGTGTCCTTAAAGATAGGAGGGTCTGGAGACGGGAGGGGGTTGAGTTTTTGGTTGGTGTGGTTCCTGGGCTCTGAGGAAGCTTGCTCTGAAGGAAGCTGAAGGTGGGGGCCTCTGAGACTGTTTCTCCATTTTGGACACGTGAGTAATAGGGACTGATCTCCTTTCTTTGCCCCAGCTATCTAAGGGCTTGGGCCTTTTGGCCCAGCCTAAACAGAGGGGGGTATTTAAGCCCTATTCCCTTCTCTCCCCTTTCTCTCTCTATATATATCTCTAATTCCTTTCTTGCTCCTGTTGTAATTAAACTCCAAAAAAGGCTGACGGCTGACTTGAGTTTTTCAATTAGGAATTACATAGCTGATTCCTTGGCGACCTTAAATTAATATATATCAGTCTTTTAAAATGATTCCCTTGTAACACTTCCCAAGGGTCTGACATGCATACTATTCTGTGTTCACCTAATTTACTTATAGTTTCCTTCTTTACATTCAAGTCATTAACCCATTCTGAGTTCATCTTGGTGTAAAGTGTGAGGTGTTGATCCATAACTAATCTCTCCCACACTGTCTTCCAGTTTTCCCAGCAATTTTTATTAAATATTGGACTTTTGTCCCAAAAGCTGGGGACTTTGGGTTTGCCATTGACTGTCTTGCTGAGGTGACTTACCCCAAGTCTGTTCCACTTATCCTCCTTTCTGTATCTTAGCCAGTACAAATTGTTTTGATGACCACTGCTTTATAATATAGTTTGAGATCTGAGACTGCAATGCTACATTCCTTTGTATTTGTTTTCATTATTTCCCTGGATATTTTTGATCTTTTGTTCTTCCAAATGAACTTTGTTATGATTTTTTTTCTAGTTCAGTAAAAAAGGTTTTTGGAAGTTCAATGAGTAAGGCACTAAATAGGTAGATAAGTTTGGGTAGGATGGTCATTTTTATTATATTGGCTCATCCTACCTTTGAGTAGTTGATGTTTTTCCAATTACTCAAATCTAGTTTTAGTTGTGGGGAAAGTGTTTTATATGTGTATTCATATAGTTCCTGCGTTTGCCTCGGCAGATAGATTCCTAAGTATTTTATATAGTGTAAGGTGATTTTGAATGGAAATTCTCTTTCTAATTCCTGCTGCTGACATATGTTAAAGATATATAGAAATGCTGATGATTTATATGGGTTTATTTTGTATGCTGCAACTTTGCTAAAGTTGTTGATTATTTCCACTAGCTTTTTAGTTAATTCTCTAGGATTTGTTGAGTAGACTATCATGTCATCCACAAAGAGTGATAGTCTTGTCTCCTCATTGCCAATTTTAATATCTACAATTTCTTTTTCTTCTCTTATTACTATTGCTAGTGTTTCTGGTAAAATATTGAATAATAGACTTCCGGTTAAGATGGCGGCTTAGAGAAAGCTGAAGTTCAGATCTCCGGAAAACCCTCCCCGACCAATCTCAAACTAGAAGCTCCTAAGGTGCCGAAATTCAAAACGATCAACAGCACAGACCATGGGAACCCTCCTCCTGGACCTGGACCCGGTTCAAAAGGTACGGCTCCCCTTAAAAGCCAGAACCCGAGATCCCTCGGACCTCAGGGGTAGGAGCGCAGAGTCCAAGGCTCCCGGAAGCGGCAGCCGCGCCGGGCTCAGAGAGCAGGGTCTGAGGAACAACAACCCTCAGGGTCTTCTACCCAAGTCCCAGTCCGGGTGAAAGTTACTGCCTGGGGCTTCCGCTGCAAAGAGCCAGTCGGTCAAAGAGCCGGTTGGTCCGGGTGAAAGTTACTGCGTGGGGCCTCCGCTGCAGAGAGCTGGTCAAAACAACAGCAACCCTCAGGGCGGGCAAGACAGCTTCACGGGCTGGATCCTGCTATCCAAGTCTCAGTGAAAGTCTGTGCTCTCGGAGCTTGGGGAAGCGGCAGCCCATCCCCCCGCAGGCCGACGAAACAGCCTCACGGCCAGGGATTCTGAAGGCAACTTCCGGAAATCGAGCCAGGGGGAGAGTGTGGCCTCGTGGTCCGACCCTTCCATTCCAGTTCCAGTGAGGCATATTCAGTTTAACCCAGGGAACGCTCATAGAACCAACATCTGCCCAGGACTAAAGCCTCTGATCACCAGACAAAGACAAGAAAAGCCAATCCTCCACGTTCAGAGATGACAAATTCCACAGAAGCACAGAAGCCCCAAAATACCAAGAAAAATAAGAAGAAAGGGGCGACTCTGGACACATTCTATGGAGCCAAAATACAAAATACAGAGCAGATAGAAGAAGATATACAAGAAAATTCTCCAAAATCTTCCAAAGGAAATAGAAACTCTCCACAAACCCATGAAGAATTTGAATCAGAAATGACCAAAAAGATGGAAGCCCTCTGGGAGGAAAAGTGGGAAATGATGCAAAAGAAATTCACGCATCTACAAAACCAGTTTGACCAAACTGTAAAAGAAAACCAGGCTTTAAAGCAAGAACTAATAAAGCAAAGCCAAAACACCAAGAAATTAGAAGAGAACATAAAATATCTCACCGACAAGGTGATAGATCTGGAAAACAGGGGGAGAAGAGAAAATTTATGAATAATTGGACTCCCAGAAAAGCCAGAAATAAACACCAAACAGGACATGGTGATACAAGATATAATCAAAGAAAATTGCCCAGAGATTCTAGAACAAGGGGGCAATACAGCCACTGACAGAGCTCACAGAACACCTTCTACACTAAACCCCCAAAAGACAACTCCCAGGAATGTAATTGCCAAATTCCAAAGCTATCAAACAAAAGAAAAAATCCTACAGGAAGCCAGAAAAAGACAATTTAGATATAAAGGAATGCCAATCAGGGTCACACAAGACCTTGCAAGTTCTACGCTGAATGATCGTAAGGCATGGAACATGATCTTCAGAAAGGCAAGAGAGCTGGGTCTCCAACCAAGAATCAGCTACCCAGCAAAACTGACTATATACTTCCAAGGGAAAGTATGGGCATTCAACAAAATAGAAGACTTCCAACTTTTTGCAAAGAAAAGACCAGAGCTCTGTGGAAAGTTTGATACCGAAAATCAAAGAGCAAGGAATACCTGAAAAGGTAAATATTAAGGAAAGGGGAAAAATGTTATCTTCTTTTACTCAAACTCTCTTCTATAAGGACTACATTTATATCAACCTATGTATACTAATATGTGGGGAAAATGTAATGTATAAATAGGGGGTAAAGAAAGACCAAATAGAATAATGGTTCTAACACAAAGATTCACAGGGGAAGGGGAGGGGAAGAAAACTCCTATAAGAAGGAGAGGAAGAGAGGGGGGGGGGGTTTACTTAAACCTCAATCTCAGGGAAATCAACTCTGAGAGGGAAAAACATCCAGATCCATTGGGATCTTGAATTCTATCTTACCCAACAAGGGTAAGGAGAAGGGAAAACCAAGGGGGGGAGGGGGAGAGGGAGAACAAAAAGGGAGGGAAAGAGAGGGGGGAGGGGGAGGGAACAAAAAGGGAGGGACTAAAAAGGGAAACATCAAGGGAGGGGACAAGGGGGGACTGATTCAAAGTAAATCACTGGACTAAAAGGTAGAGCCGAAGAAGAAAAGGTTAGAATCAGGGAAGGCAATCAAAATGCCAGGGAGTCCACAAATGACAATCATAACTTTGAACGTGAATGGGATGAATTCACCCATAAAACGTAGACGAATAGCTGAATGGATTAGAATCCAAAACCCTACCATATGTTGTCTTCAAGAAACACACATGAGGCGGGTTGACACCCACAAGGTCAGAATTAAAGGATGGAGTAAGACCTTCTGGGCCTCAACTGATAGAATGAAGGCAGGAGTGGTAATCATGATATCTGATAAAGCCAATGCAAAAATAGACCTGATCAAAAGGGATAGGGAAGGTAATTATATTTTGTTAAAAGGGACTCTAGACAATGAGGAAATATCATTAATCAACATGTATGCACCAAATAATATAGCACCCAAATTTCTAATGGAGAAACTAGGAGAATTGAAGGAAGAAATAGACAATAAAACCATACTAGTGGGAGACTTAAACCAACCATTATCAAATTTAGATAAATCAAATCAAAAAATAAATAAGAAAGAGGTAAAAGAAGTGAATGAAATCTTAGAAAAATTAGAATTAATAGACATATGGAGAAAAATAAATAGGGATAAAAAGGAATACACCTTCTTCTCAGCACCACATGGCACATTCACAAAAATTGACCATACATTAGGTCACAGAAACATAGCACACAAATGCAAAAAAGCAGAAATAATGAATGCAGCCTTCTCAGATCACAAGGCAATAAAAATAATGATTAGTAATGGTACATGGAAAACCAAATCTAAAACCAATTGGAAATTAAACAATATGATACTCCAAAACCGTTTAGCTAAAGAAGAAATCATAGAAACAATTAATAATTTCATCAAGGAAAATGACAATGGCGAAACATCCTTTCAAACCTTTTGGGATGCAGCCAAAGCAGTAATCAGAGGCAAATTCATATCCCTGAAAGCTCATATTAACAAACAAGGGAGAGCAGAGATCAATCAATTGGAAATGCAATTGAAAAAACTCGAAAGCGATCAAATTAAAAACCCCCAGCAGAAAACCAAATTAGAAATCCTAAAAATTAAGGGAGAAATTAATAAAATCGAAAGTGATAGAACTATTGATTTAATAAATAAGACAAGAAGCTGGTACTTTGAAAAAACAAACAAAATAGACAAAGTACTGGTCAATCTAATTAAAAAAAGGAAGGAAGAAAAGCAAATTCACAGCATTAAAGATGAAAAGGGGGACAGCACCTCCAATGAGGAGGAAATTAAGGCAATCATTAGAAATTACTTTGCCCAATTATATGGCAATAAATATACCAATTTAGGAGAAATGGATGAATATATACAAAAATACAAACTGCCTAGACTAACAGAAGAGGAAATAGAATTCTTAAATAATCCCATATCAGAAATTGAAATCCATCAAGCCATCAAAGAACTTCCTAAGAAAAAATCCCCAGGGCCTGATGGATTCACCTGTGAATTCTATCAAACATTCAGAGAACAATTAACCCCAATACTATACAAACTATTTGACATAATAAGCAAAGAGGGAGTTCTACCAAACTCCTTTTACGACACAAACATGGTACTGATTCCAAAACCAGGCAGGTCAAAAACAGAGAAAGAAAACTATAGACCAATCTCCCTAATGAATATAGATGCAAAAATTTTAAATAGGATACTAGCAAAAAGACTCCAGCAAGTGATCAGAAGGATCATTCACCATGATCAAGTAGGATTCATACCAGGGATGCAGGGCTGGTTCAACATTAGGAAAACCATCCACATAATTGACCACATCAACAAGCAAACTAGCAAGAACCACATGATTATCTCAATAGATGCAGAAAAAGCCTTTGATAAAATACAACACCCATTCCTATTAAAAACACTAGAAAGCATAGGAATAGAAGGGTCATTCCTAAAAATAATAAACAGTATATATCTAAAACCAACAGCTAATATCATCTGCAATGGGGATAAACTAGATGCATTCCCAATAAGATCAGGAGTGAAACAAGGATGCCCATTATCACCTCTACTATTTGACATTGTACTAGAAACACTAGCAGTAGCAATTAGAGAAGATAAAGAAATTGAAGGCATCAGAATAGGCAAGGAGGAGACCAAGTTATCACTCTTTGTGGATGACATGATGGTCTACTTAAAGAATCCTAGAGATTCAACCAAAAAGCTAATTGAAATAATCAACAACTTTAGCAAAGTTGCAGGATACAAAATAAACCCACATAAATCATCAGCTTTTCTATATATCTCCAACACAGCTCAGCAGCAAGAACTAGAAAGAGAAATCCCATTCAAAATCACCTTAGACAAAATAAAATACCTAGGAATCTATCTCCCAAGACAAACACAGGAACTATATGAACACAACTACAAAACACTCGCCACACAACTAAAACTAGACTTGAACAATTGGAAAAACATTAACTGCTCATGGATAGGACGAGCCAATATAATAAAAATGACCATCCTACCCAAACTTATTTATCTATTTAGTGCCATACCCATTGAACTACCAAAATACTTCTTCACTGATTTAGAAAAAACCATAACAAAGTTCATTTGGAAGAACAAAAGATCAAGGATATCCAGGGAAATAATGAAAAAAAAAAAACACATATGATGGGGGCCTTGCAGTCCCTGACCTAAAACTATATTACAAAGCAGCAGTCATCAAAACAATTTGGTACTGGCTAAGAAACAGAAAGGAAGATCAGTGGAATAGACTGGGGGAAAACGACCTCAGCAAGACAGTATACGATAAACCCAAAGATCCCAGCTTTTGGGACAAAAATCCACTATTCGATAAAAACTGCTGGGAAAATTGGAAGACAGTGTGGGAGAGACTAGGAATAGATCAACACCTCACACCCTACACCAAGATAAATTCAAAATGGGTGAGTGACTTAAACATAAAGAAGGAAACCATAAGTAAATTGGGTAAACACAGAATAGTATACATGTCAGACCTTTGGGAGGGGAAAGGCTTTAAAACCAAGCAAGATATAGAAAGAATCACAAAATGTAAAATAAATAATTTTGACTACATCAAACTAAAAAGCTTTTGTACAAACAAAACCAATATAACTAAAATCAGAAGGGAAACAACAAATTGGGAAAAAATCTTCATAGAAACCTCTGACAAAGGTTTAATTACTCATATTTATAATGAGCTAAATCAATTGTACAAAAAATCAAGCCATTCTCCAATTGATAAATGGGCAAGGGAAATGGATAGGCAGTTCTCAGATAAAGAAATCAAAACTATTAACAAGCACATGAAGAAGTGTTCTACATCTCTTATAATCAGAGAGATGCAAATCAAAACAACTCTGAGGTATCACCTCACACCTAGCAGATTGGCTAACATAACAGCAAAGGAAAGTAATGAATGCTGGAGGGGATGTGGCAAAGTAGGGACATTAATTCATTGCTGGTGGAGTTGTGAACTGATCCAACCATTCTGGAGGGCAATTTGGAACTATGCCCAAAGGGCGACAAAAGAATATCTACCCTTTGACCCAGCCATAGCACTGCTGGGTCTGTATCCCAAAGAGATAATGAACACAAAGACTTGTACAAAGATATTCATAGCTGCGCTCTTTGTGGTGGCCCAAAACTGGAAAACGAGGGGATGCCCATCAATTGGGGAATGGCTGAACAAACTGTGGTATATGTTGGTGATGGAATACTATTGTGCTCAAAGGAATAATAAAGTGGAGAAGTTCCATGGAGACTGGAACAACCTCCAGGAAGTGATGCAGAGCGAGAGGAGCAGAACCAGGAGAACATTGTACACAGAGACTAATACACTGTGGTATAATCGAACGTAATGGACTTCTCCATTAGGGGCGGTGTAATGTCCCTGAACAACTTTCAGGGATCCAGGAGAAAAAAAACACCATTCATAAGCAAAGGATAAACTATGGGTGTGGAAACACCGAGAAAAAGCAACTGCCTGAATACAGAGGTTGAGGGGACATGACAGAGGATAGACTTTAAATGAACACTCTAATGCAAATACTATCAACAAAGCAATGGGTTCAAATCAAGAAAACATCTAATGCCCAGTGGACTTACGCGTCGGCTATGGGGGGTGGGGGGGAGGAAAAGAAAATGATCTATGTCTTTAACGAATAATGCTTGGAAATGATCAAATAAAATATATTAAAAAAAAAAAGAAATAGAAAATACATAAATAGGGAAAAAAAATATTGAATAATAAAAGTGATAAAGGGCATCCTTGTTTCACTCCCAATCTTATTGAGAATGCATCTAGTTTATCCCCATTACAGATGATATTAACTGATGGTTTTCCATAGATACTGTTTATTATTTTTAGGAAAGATCCTTCTATTCTTATACCTTTAGTGTTTTCAATAAGAATGTTTCTTGTATTTTGTCAAAGGCTTTTTCTGCATCTATTAAGATAATCATGTGATTTTTGTTGTTTTTTCTTGGTGATATGGTCAATTATTTGGATGGTTTTTCTGCTATTGAACCATCCTTGCTTTCCTGGTATAAACCCCACCTGATCAAATTGAGTAACTATCATGATGACTTGCTGGAGTCTTTTTGCTAGTATCCTGTTTAATATTTTTGCATCTACGTTCATTAAGGAAATTGGACTGTAGTTTTCTTTCTCCATTTTTGGTCTGCCTGGCTTTGGGATCAGTACCATATTTGTGTCATAAAATGAATTTGGTAGAACTCCCTCTTTACTTATCATGTCAAATGGTTTGTAGAGTATTGGGATTAGATGTTTTTTGAATGTTTTATAGAATTCACTTGTGAATCCCTCAGGCCCTGGAGATTTTTTCTTTGGGAGTTCTTTGATGGCCTGTTCACTTTCTTTTTCTGATATGGGATTGTTTAATAATTCTACTTTTTCTTCTCTATATCTAGGCAATTTATATTTTTGTAAATATCCATTCATATCACCTAGATTGGCATATTTATTACTATATAATTGGGCAAAAAGTTTTTAATGAATGCCTTAATTTCCTCTTCATTGGAGGTGAGTTCTCCCTTTCCATTCCTAATAATGTTAATTTGATTTTCTTCTTTCTTCTTTTTTTAGATTGATCAGTATTTTGTCTATTTTGTTTGTTTTTTTTCAAAATACCAGCTTCTAGTCTTATTTATTAAATCAATAGTTCTCTCACTTTAGATTTTATTAATTTCTCTCTTAATTGTTAGGATCTCTAATTTTGTTTTCTTCTGGGGATTTTTAATTCATTTATTTTCAGATTTTTTGATTTGCATGTCCAATTCATTGATCTCTGCCCTCCCTAATTTGTTAATATATGAACTCAAGTATATAAATTTTCCCGTGAGTACTGTTTTTGCTGCATTCCATAGAGTTTGAAAGTCATTGTCAGTTTCTTCAATGGAAGTATTAATTGTTTTTATGATTTGTTCTCTGACTATTTGATTTTGGATAATAATATTATTTAATTACTAATTAGTTTTTGTTTAGCTCTCCATATGTACACTTACTGATCATTAATTTTGTTGCCTTATGATCTGAAAAGGTTGCATTTATTATTTCTGCTTTTCTGCAGTTGTATGCCATGTTTTTATGACCTAGTATATGGTAAATCTTTGTGAATATTCCATGTGTTGCTGAAAAGAAGGTGTTTCTTTTTGTCCATATTTATTTTTCTCCATATATCTACTAAATCTAATTTTTCTAAGATTTCATTCACATCTTTTACCTTTTCGTCATTTATTTTTTTATTTGATTTATCTAAATTTGATAGAAGTAGGTTCAGGACTCCCACTAGTATAGTTTTACTATCTATTTCCTCCTTCAATTCTACTAGTTTCTCCATTAGAAATTTGGGTGCTATACCATTTGGTGCATACCTGTTGATTAGTAATATTTCCTCATTATCTATACTCCCTTTTATCAGGATTTATTTAAATTCCCTATCCCTTTAATTAGGTCTATTTTTACTTTGGCTTTGTCAGATATCATTATGGCAACTCCTGCCTTCTTTCTGTTAGTTGAGGCCCAATACGTCTTGCTCCACCCTTTAATTCTGACCTTGTGAGTTTCTATTCACCTTATGTGTGTTTCTTGTAGACAACGTATGGTAGGATTCTGGATTCTAATCCACTCTCCTATTTGTCTATGTTTATTAGGTGAGTTAATCTCATTCACATTCAAAGTTATGATTGTCACTTTTGAATTCCTACGATTTTTGATATTCTCTCTTAGTTCTGACCTTTCTTCTTGTGCCATATCCTTTTAAACCAGTGGTTTACTTTTAGTCAATCCCCCTAGTCTCCTCCCTTGATATGCTTCCCTTTCTGGCCCCTTTCTTTTTGTTCCTTTTTGTTATTTTGGATCTGTTACATACACTCCTCCCTCTCCTTCCCTACCCTTTTTTATTTTTTGAGCTCCCTTCCCTTTACCCCCTTATTTTCCTCTTCTTACTTGCCCTGGAGGATTAGATAGACTTCAAGATCCCAATGAATCTAGATGCTCTTCCCTCTCTGAATTTATTTCACTGAAAGTAATATTTGAGTATCATCTATTAGCACTCTCTTCCTCTCCCTCTTATAAGACTATTCTTCTCCTCCCCTTCCCATATGCATCTTTGTGTGACAAAGATTATTCTATTTATTTTATTTCTTCAAGTATCTCTTAGTACCATCATCAATTCCCCCTCACCCTTTTTTCCCATATCATTTTATAGTCTTTAATGCCCCAATCTTTTCCTATGAATGATTCTTCTATTTACTATAATAAAGAAAACATTTTTGAGAGTTACAAATAACATTTCCCCCAAATATATATATATATATATATATATATATATATATATATATATATATATATATATATATATATATATATATATATATATATATATATATATATATATATATATATATAATTTGGTCTAATTGTAGCCCTTAAAAAATTGTAGCCCTTAAGATTTTGAATAAAAAAAAGAAAAAGAAAACATCTTTCTACTTTTCCCTCTCTTTCATATTTTCCTTTTCATGTTTCTCTTAATCTTTGTGTTTGGATATCAAACTTTCCACTTAGTTCTGGTCTTTTCCTTACAAATACTTGGAAATCTTCTATTTTGTTGACTGCCCATACTTTCCCCTGGAAGTATATAGTCAGTTTTGATGAATAGGTGATTCTTGATTGAAGACCCAGTTCTCTTGCCTTTCTGAATATTGTGTTCCAGTCCTTGCAGTCTTTTAGTTTGGAAGCTTCCAGGTCTTGTGTGATCCTGATTGGTGTTCGTTTGTATCTGAATTGTTTCTTTTTGACTTTTTGTAGGATTCTCTCCTTTGCTTTAAACCTCTGGAATTTGGCAATTGCATTTCTCAATTGTTTTTTGGAGGTTTAGTGTAGAGGGTGTTCTATGAACTCTTTCAATGTCAATTTTGCCCCTTGTTCAAGAACTTCAGGGCAGTTCTCTTGGATGATGTCTTGTAGTATGGTGTGAAGGTTTTTGTTTATTTCTGGCTTTTCAGGTAGACCAATGATTCTCAAATTGTCTCTCCTTCCTTTCTTCTCCTAATCTGTCACCTTGTCAGTGAGATATTTTATGCTTTCTTCTATTTTATCAATGTGTTGACTTTGCTTTATTAATTCTTGCTGTTTTGCAAGGTGATAGGTTTCCAGTTGGTCAATTCTGGTCCTTAAGGCCTGGTTTCCTGTTATAATCTTTTGATTTTCTGCTATGATTTCTTCTTTTTTTTTGAACCATTTCCCACTTCTCTTTCCAGAAGGCTTCCATATTTTTGATGATAAGCTCCATTTGAGACTCTTCTAGGGATTGTGGACAATTTCCTTTTCTTTTTCGGTTTTGCCTTTGTTTGAGTTTCATCCAGTATTTCCTCTATAGCCTGGGTTTTTCCTTTGTAAAAATTCTCGAGAGGCACAGCTTTCTTTTTAGTATTTTGGAAGGATTTTGAGGCTCCTGTGCACAATTAGGCATTTTTCTGGATGTTTTCAATTTCATCTTTAGTCAGAAATCTGAGTCAGCTGGGCAGATTCTTTGTGTATTGAGTTATTAAGCAAGGGTAGGCTCTCAATTCTCCACAGTCTTTTGCGGCTTTTCTCAGTGCCACCCTACCTGGGGTGCTCAGGTCCTTCGCTCTCCTGACCACCTGGTTTTGTGGTCTAGCTGATTTTAGGGGTGTGTCCTCTGTGGTCCTAGTTAATTCCCTAGGATCCAGAAGTGCCCCCTGCTTATTCCAGAGGCATTCCTCGCTCACTCCCTGGCTCCGGTGGGAGTGCTGGCTCTTGGCATCTAAGGTCTGAGCTCTCTCATGCACTGGGGTTTTCTGCCTAGCTGTCTTCAGGGGTGGGTCCCTTGCTGGCCCTGTCACCTCCAAAGGATGCAGATGTGCCCCCTACTCACTCCAGAGGTGCCCCTTGTTCATTTGTCTTGGCATGTGCTGGTCCTGTCTCTGGCTCTGTAGGTGGGGGTGGGGGAGGCTGGAATGGCTTGCGTTTAGGTGGAAGCCCTTTCACCCTCTTATAGACTGGAAAAGCCCCAATCCCATGCACCTTCAATGCTGCACCCCACTTTACAGATCCTCTGCTCCTCTGAAAATGATTCTTAATGTCTTTTGGTGTAGTCCTTGTCAGTGTATGCTGGGAAGAGTACATAAGCCATGTTTAGACTGCCGCCATGCTTACCTAGAAGACAGGGAAAATCTTATATGCAGTGCCTTGAGAATTATGAGTTGAATGGCTATTGAATTAATGAATGGATAATAGCAATACAAGTATTTTTTCCATGTGTGCTACTCCTGCTGAAGAATAAGAAAAAGTTCAAATCAAATTTCTCTTACACTATTGAACATAGGATAGGAGGATAAATTGATTCCAATAAAAATTAAACAATATCAGGAGATAATTAATCTTTAAGCCATTCTGATGAAGATCTGAGGCAAATCTATTCTCTATAACGTATGTATACTGATGTTCAAATACATCTGTCATTTTGATCTCAAAGGAGCTCATAGTCTTCTCTACTTCATTCATTTTTACAAATGAACCAACTAATTTCCAGAGTAGTTAATTATTCAAGATCACAGAAGTGGTAAGGACAGAAGGCATATTTGGACTAATTTTTTTCTCTTAAGAGGATAAGATTTACAAAATAATATAATTATTGAATGAAGATGAATAGCTAAGGGATTTTTGTAGAATTTCTTAGGTACATAATTTATACAATTACATAAGAAACGAAAGTGTTTAATTCCAATTACTAATTTATATGATGTACCAAATTTTATTAGTATTCATTTCAATGTGGTTTCTTAAATAAGCTGTCATATCTTTTACTTTATTCAAAAGTAGTTACTTTAATCATATATATTTCAGAGACATTTTATTTGTCTGTTTTCCAATATAATATGTTCACTTATATAGCCACAATATATACTTCTATAGCCCAATTTATCAACAAATTGTGGTCCATTTACTTTTTGATACTAAGAGTAATCATTCCACTATGTCACTTTATAATCTCCCTACCATTGGCTGACATGCCTTATAAAAACCTATGATTTCCATTGAACCTGTTAACTTCAAACCCATAATTGGACTGAGAATATTGTTGTTGACTTTGGAATTCTGTGCCCTTTCTTATTAGAAAACATATGAACAAAATAGATGCTTCTCTGTCTTTCTCTGTCTGCCTCTTTTCTCTGCCTGTCTGTCTTTGTCTCTTTCTTTCTCCTGACCTTATCTCTGTCTCTAGTTCTTTTTCTGTCTGTCTCTCTGCTTCTATCTCTGTCTCTGTCTCTCACTCCTCTTGATATTAATGAATTTCTTTTATGTAAGGAGAGCTTCAAAGGAGGAAGAATTTGCTGGGTAGAATATGTGACCAGAATGACAGTAGCATTCTATGAGGTGTTAAGATAGTGAGCATCTGAGCAAGAGATAAATCATTTTAAAAGTAACATACTATGACTAACATTAAAAATACCATAAAGTTCCTTGTTATTATATTCTACAAGAATTCAAAGAACTAATTAGACTTTTTGCTTATTCCATTTTAATTACCCTTCAAATGTTAAAATTCTAAGGCCTTATTTTGCATGAAATGTTCCATGTCAGAGACATTGAACTGATGATGGAAAAGGAAGGTTCCACATAATATGGCATGACCTAGGAATAAAAGCATAAACTAAAACTAAAACAAAAAGCTAAAACAAAACAAGAACAAAATATCATTCCCATGACTGTTATCAAATGAACATGTGAATATCATCATGTATGAAAAAGAATGGAAAAATGAGTATTTCTAAGGAGAACAAATAAATATATAATTTCACAATATTTCATTAATGAAATAAAAGCACTAGAAAACCTTACGCGAAATTTCCTATTCAGTGATCACTCAGTAATAATTACTTCAAGCAATTCATTTTTCAGTGCTAGTAACATATATATTGAGGAATTATAAATTAAGAGACTGAACTGGCATGTTTTCTGTATAATGTGGTTTCATTAGTAGTTACTTTCATTGTATAATAGTTTTCCTCTGAATGAGTAACATATATAAAATAAATTAAACATAATTCATTAAAGAGGGATGATAAAATATAGCACAATGGCTTTATGACCTCTGTTTTCTCCCCACATTAAAAATAACTGCCCTCCCTATGATAGACTTGCCATTCAACTATTTTTCCCTTCTATCACTACTAGCATTTCTCCTTTCTTAACTTCATGAAAAAAAAAACACTAAATTCCAAATCTTACAGGAAAAAGAAAATAGCAATCATTTCTAAAATTTAATTTCTAGTATAAGATCATTTGAGTGAATCTTAAACTATTATCTTGAGCCATTAAAAATCAGTTCATCAATGTGGGATAAAATTCAAGTTATCATAACCTATAAAATGCCAAATGTGAATATCAAAATGAAAAAAAAATTAGTCAGTAAAACACCAGACAGTTTATCTGTATGACAGTGAACATCTGGGTATTTGGAGACAGCTGTATTTGTGATTGAAATTTTGCTCATCTATATGTTTGTCTGGAATCAGTGTGAAACTGTCCTTTCTGTCCTCTTTAGGAAAGTAGTATTCCTCCAGATTTTAAAAAATGCTGCTAGACAAAGTTAAATTACCCTTTATGTTTGTTAAGTGATTTCAATTAAGGAAAGATTGCAGATATATTGAAAGGCCCATTTTCTCCTTCAACAATGTATGTTGTACAATAGCATATTTTGGAAAATGCTCAATGATTTTACTTATTAGAAAATCTCATCAAAAGACTGAAGAATGTTATTAAGTTGTGACTGAAAATTTCCAAGAAGATACTGGCTAATAAATAAGAAAATACTAAAAGGATACTTGACTACAAGTCATACTTCTTCAGACAGGATTAATCACTCTTTTTTAAATGTTAAATGTGGATCTCAGGTAGTTTGCTATTAGTCATAATCTCTTTAGAATTTCTTCTTCAAAAAATATTCAGAAACCAGAGTACAAAGCACATATCTATTGCTTACTGTATTTAGAGTTACTAGCTATTATAACTGGTTATCTTTCATATTCTTTCCCTCACTTATTCTAGATGATAAAATAACCTTGACTACATTTAATTTTAATTTGTGATTTTTTATTTAAATTTAAATTTGTGGTTAAATATTTCACCCTCTGAAGACATAAAACACAGAATCCTTCTAGTGAAAGGAATGAAGCTTGGAAATTCTCTCATTAAAAAAAGTCACAATTAGGTATTTGAAAAATGAAGCTGAATTCTGGAGGGAGAGCCAAGATGGAGGAGTAACTAGAGTAGTAGCTCCATTTCACCATAAAAATCCTCTCCAACCAAGATTAAAATATCTTCACAAAATGAACAGGACAGGAAGTGCTGCAAAAAAGGGTCTTTTATAGTGGCTGCAATTTCCTGTGATGAGATCTTTGAGCTCTTTCCAGGCTTTGGATACTGGTAGAGGAATTTCTTTTTCTGCGTGGATCTGGGACTCTAGCATTTGGTACGAATGCTCTGGGACTTTTTCCCCTTGGAGTGGAAAAAAGCTGACCCTCCTTTCTTGATTTCCAGAGAGATTAACATGAGATAGGCCTCTTTTTGAAAGAAGGCATTGTGAGTGAAACACTTGCTTAATTTACCTCTGGGCCCTCCAGCTATGGTTTTTGGAGCCCTTCCAAAGTAGAGTCACACACAGAGCTAATATTAAACTTGTTAGCTTAACTGCTTTCTCTATCTGCTTGCACATGCCTCTCTTTTCACTCTTTCCCTGTATTTTGTAAATAAAACTGATACAATGATATTTTGACATGAGATATATTAATTTTGGTGACCACATTCTCTTATATTTAGTCCAACCCAAATTTTAACCCCTACAGAGGCATGAAAAATCAATACAGAGAGGAGAGAATAAGGGAGGTGAAAGGCAATACTTACTCTAACTGGCTCAGAGAAGGAAGAACGAGTATATTCAGTGGGGTATAGAAGGAGAAGGAGAAAAAGAAAATGAAAGTGGATGGAAATTAAAGGGTTAGGGGGAAGTGGGTGACAAAAATCTAAATATTGGTGAGAAGGAACAGAGTAAAGGGGAATAGACCAGGCTCTAAAGGGAATTATACAATGGAGGGCAATACAAAGCTAGTAATCATAATTCTGAGTGTGAATGGGATGAAGTCACCAATCTAACAGAAGCAGATAGCAGAGTGGATTAAAAATCAGAATCGTAGTATATATTGTTTACAAGGAACACATCTGAGGCTGGGTGACATATAGATTAAAGGTAAAAGTCTAGAGCATAATTTCTCATGCATCATCTAAAGTAAACAAAGTAGGAGTAGTGATCATGATACCAGACAAAGTCAAAATAGAAATTGATCTGATTAAAAGAGATAAGGAAGGAAATTACATTTTGCTGAAAGTTATTATAAACAATGAAGTAATGTCATTACAAAACATTTATGCACCAAATAGTATAGCATCTAGATTTTTAAAAGAAAAATTAAAGGAGCTCAAGGAGGAAATCGTTAGCAAGACTAAACTAGTAGAGGATCCCAACTTTCCCCTTTTAGAACTAGATAAATCCAACCAAAA
This sequence comes from Monodelphis domestica, assembly GCF_027887165.1. Lineage (NCBI taxonomy): Eukaryota > Metazoa > Chordata > Mammalia > Didelphimorphia > Didelphidae > Monodelphis > Monodelphis domestica. The sequence goes on from NC_077230.1 coordinate 49,355,205, forward strand.
AATAAATAAGAAAAAAGTAAGGGAAATAAATGAAATGTTAGAAAAATTAGAGTTAATAGATATCTGGAGAAAATTGAACAGGGGTAAAAAGTAATATATCTTCTTCTCATTAGTACATATATAAATATAGACCATGTACTAGGACATAGAAATATTGCAAACAAATGCAGAAATAATGAATGTAACTTTTTTTCAAATCATAATGTGATAAAAATTATAATTAACAATTGTCCATGGAAAGGCAAATTTAAAAGTAATTGAAAACTAAATAATTTAATTCTTCAAAACTTTTGGGTCAAAGAAGAAATCATAGAAACAATTTTAGACTTCTTTAAATAGAATGACCATGATGAGATATCATATCAAAAACTAAGGGGAAAATGCATATTGCTTAGTGCCTATAGCAACACAGTAGAGAAGGAGAAGATCAATGAATTGGGCTTGCAACTTAAAAAATAAACTAGAAAAAGAATAATTAAAAATCCTGAAATAAAAAAATTAAATTGGAAATCCTAATAATTAAAGAAGAAATTAAAATTGAAAGTAAAAAAAAAACTATTGAACTAATAAATAAGCTTAGGAGCTGGAACTATTTTGCTCAGTTATATGGAAATAAGTATGATGATTTGGGTGAAATGGGTGACTATTTATAAAAATGTAAATTGCCTAGATTGACAAAAGAAGAAATAGAATACTCAGAAAAAGAAATTGAAAAGCTGTCAAGGAACTCCCTAAGAAAAAATTCCCAGGGTCAGATGGATTCACAAAGTCAATTCTATCAGACATTTAAAGAACAACTAATCCCAATGCTATACAAATTATTTGACAAAATAAGCAAAGGAGTTTTACTAATATCCTTTTATGATACAAACATGGTACTGGTTCCAAAGCCAGGCATACCAAAAACAGAGAAAGAAAACTACAAATCAATCTCCTCAATGAATATGAGCCAAAATACTCCAGCAAGTAATGAGGATTATTCACTATGATCATCTGAGATTTATACCAGCAATGCAAGGATGGTTAAATTTTAAGAAAACCATCCACATAACTGACCATATCAATAATCAATCTAACAGAAACCACACAATAAACTGAATAGATGCAGAAAAAGCCTTTGACAAAATACAGCACAGTCCTATTGGAAACACTAGAAAGTATAGGAATAGAAGAGCCATTCCTCAAAATAATAAACAGTATTTATTTAAAATCATCAGCAAGTATCATTTGCAATGGGGACAAGTTAGAAGCCTTCCAAATTAGATCAGGTATGAAGCAAGGATGCCCATTATCACCTCTATTATCTAATATTGTTCTAGAAATGCTAGCAGTAGCAATTATAGAAGAAAAAAGAAATTAAAGGGATTAAAGTATGTAACAAGGAAACAAAACTACCATTCTTTGCAGATGATATGATGGTATACTTAAAGAATCCTATAAAATCAACTGAAAGGCTAGAGGAAATAATTAAAATCTTGAGCAAAGTTGCAGGGTATAAGACAAATCCACATAAATTATTAGCATTTCTATATGTTACCAATAAAACTCAGTAGCAGGAATTACAAAGAGAAACTCCATTTAAAATCACTCTGGACAATTTAAAATATTTAGGAATTTATCTGCCAAGATAAATACTGGAATTATATGAATACAACTACAAGACACTTTTCACACAATTAAAACTAGACCTAAATAATTGGGAAAATATTAACTGCTCCTGGGTAGAAGGAGCTAATATTATAAAAATGACAATCCTACCCAAATTAACCTACTTATTCAATGTCATACCTATCCAACTACCAATAAACTTTTTTATAGTATTGGAAAAAATATAACAAAGTTTATCTGGAAGAACAAGAGGTAAAGGATGTCAAGGGAAATAATTTTTAAAAAATGTGAAGGATGGTGGCCTAGCAGTGCCAGATCTTAAATTGTACTAAAAAGCAGTGGTCATCAAAACAGTATGGTACTTGCTAAGAGACAAAAGGGTGAATCAAAGGAATAAACATGGGGTAAATGACCTCAGCAAGCTAGTGTTCAATAAACCCAAAGACCCCAGTTTTGGGGACAATAACTGCTGGGAAAATTGGAAAACAGAATGGGAAAATATGTTTAGATCGGCATCTTTATTATAGATTTAATGTGAATAAAATAATATATTAGCACTGTTTATTCTTGGCATTTTTTATTATGAGAACATCAAAGCAGGCTTAATAATTTCATACTAGCCAATTCATATTTCTTAAGGATAGATAATGATAATTATAAAGAGAATTTAAGGAAATCAGTGATTAAAGATGATGTATGTAAATATTATCATGATTAATAAATGTGTTTATTGTTCTTTGTTTATGATGCCAACAGCACACTTAGTTATGTCATGTACATACTGTGTCACATTTGGAAACTCTATGTTTTTGTCTCTGTCTTTGTATCTGTTTATCTGTCACTAATATAAGTGAATACTTTTTTTAATACTATGAAAAAGGCAATAAAACTATATTGACAGAAACCCAAATTTCACATTGAAGTTTGGTTATGTAATCAATGGGAAATGATTGGATTTTTTTGCAGTTCTATCAGTTAGAAAAACCTAACAATTTAAACACATGCATACATATATATTAAAGTTATACACATTCTGGTATATATTTATATTTCATAAATACATGTATTTGTTTATATATATACATACACACACACATATATATATACATATATACATATATGTATATATATATATATAATAGGAATTAATTTTCCCCATATATAGCATGGAGGAGTCATTGTGTGTCTCAAAGGGAGACAAAATGGAAATGTCCATCCATCAATGATCCTTCTGTCTGCAGAGAGCAAAGGTACTGGTCTAGAATTATACTGATCTACTTCCTTAAATATTATTAGTCTGGATGGTGTGATAAGGTTCAATCTTCCTTCTGATCACTTTCATTAATTAAAGGAAGTGGGATCAAAATCTTTATATCTCAAGCTTATTCCCTTTGTCTCTAAATATCAGTTGCACAATTAACACACTTTTAACAGATAGTCAATGCATTTATGCAAATCAATTCATGAAAATTTTAGGGTTCAATTTATGCAAATTTAGGGGTCAATTTATGCAAAACAATTTCAAGATGGAATACATAGGTAGATTTATACTAGAAAATGAAGATGGGAGGAGCTGCTCCACTGGGAACAAAGTAACTAAGGTCAACCAAGAGAAAAAAAATCCTTTATCACAGCCATGGAAAATTTCCTGAAATCTCTAGGGTAGCAAGCTGAGAATTGGAACATGATGGAGACTGATAGTTCCTCCCAGATCTTCCAAGAGGTTTTTGTTTATTTTTTAAGCAACTTGATATGGTGTTGGCCTCTCTTGAAGCCTAAAGTTAGAAGTCCCCAAAGTGACCATAAGTCCCAAAGTCACTCAATTCTTAAAGGGAACTGTAAAGAAACCTCTAAAATCTGGGGGTCTCTTTTCTTTCTCACTGTTGCCAATTCCACTCCATATCTCACTCAGGTTCTTGGCATTTCTCTCCACAATTGAAGGGAGAACCCCAAACCAGTAAGCTCCTGACCTGAACTTACAATCAAAATTCTTCCTTGACTCAATATGAAATGGAACCCTCATTTTTTAATTGAAAGAAGATAATGATGTAGTTTCATGAGCAGAAATAAAGATAACTCTTACTGTTATACATCTTTATAAGTATACAAAGTATTATAAAAAAGAGTGATCACTTTTACAGACAAGAGGAGTCAAAGTAGCTAAGTGGCACAGTGTGCTTGGCCTGGAGTGAAGAAAACCTGAGTACAAATCTGGCCTCACACGCTTATCAGGTGTGTGGCATAGGGCAAATCATTTAACTTCTGTTTACCTCAGTTTCTTCATCTTATAATATGAGAATAATTATAATACCTATTCCAACCCAAGGGCTGCTTTATCAAAGGGATTAATTGTTGTAAAGACCGTAACACAGTGACTGGTACATTGTAACTATTGTACAAAGATTTTAATGTATATGATGATGATGATGAGGAGGAGGAGGAGGAGGATTAAGGATACTGAAAGAAGTGGATGATTTCAACAAGCAGAGTTGTTGATGGAGAATATCCCAGTCATGATGAATGGTAATGCATATTTCAAGGTGAGAAAAAAATATTAATGAACAGTTTCCATCACTCCCAGAATTCATGAATGGGAGAAATGAGACATAGTCTGTATAGCTGCAGAAATAGTAAACTCAGGAGATAAAGAAAATCAAATGCACATTTCTCATATCTGTTATGGTCATTTCCATAACTGTTTTCCTCTATTCTCAGCCCAAACTGAATTTCATATTATGTGTAATGCACCTTTCCTAATTCCAATTGAAGGATACTACTTAAATGATTGACAGAAAACTGCTCATATCCTCTTATTCCAAATTTTGAAGTATTAATGATGATTTAGTGGAATATCTATGCTGTATATTGTTTTAGAGTTCTCTTTGTTTCACATAAATGTATTTATGTTTTCTTTCTTATCCCTGTTTTCTCCTTGACAAAAGAAAGTGCTAGTGAAAAATAGAGGCAATTTCATCAATATTTTATAAAATAAGCCGAACTCTTGAATGCAACAGCAAGTGGATTACCTTGGAGACTCATAAACTTTCTATTAGGTGTGAGTCTGTGTGATTGTTATATAAAAGGAGTGTTTATACAACTCTTGGGAAGTGAAGTATATGGGGTCTGAATTGTTTCTTAGTTTATGTCCTAACTTTTAGGATGATGGTAAATCAAACCACTATTTCCTGAAAGTCTCAATCAACTGACCTAACATGCCAAGGAATCTTCCAACTAATACATTATTATATTGTCTATGCATATTCTTTCTAAAGAGAAAAGAGTAGAATTCAGGTACAAATTCAAAACATGGTGAATAGATTACACTTCCAAAAAGTGAATTGGATTACTCTTGAAAGGCTGATTCTTAAGTGCCAAAAAAAAAAAGTTTATTTGATACCTCAGAAAAGCATAAAGTAGAATATATATTTTCAAGCCAGTAAGAAAAAATATAATTCCCAGTTCCAAATTGCATGGGTAATTTTATTATTATGATGATGATGATGATGATGATGATGACTCCTACTAATAATAATATATTTCTATTTAAAGTTCCAATGGAGATAACATGAATGTGGCCAAGAATAACCAATACTGAGGAATGACATTGATCAAATGATACAGCCCCCAATAGTGAGAGTGGATCCTTGGAAAATCATAGCCATAGCCTAGCTAGAACCAACCAGTCACATAGTTCCATGACTTCACCTGAGGTTTTTAACCCCTCCTGCTGTACTTTGTAGAAACTGCATGTCCTTCCAAGAAACTATTGGTGAAGGGATTCTTTGAGAATCTGGTAACACATGGGCATGTTGATTTATTATCCTACAAAAAGCTCTATATAAGCTTCAGTAAGGTAAACTTAGACATTGTACAAAGATTGTAAATGATTATTAACCATTTTCTATATAAAAATATTACCTAATACTTTATCTTATACAGTATTGTCCTATAAAATGCTAGCTGTGATGAAATAAACTTCACCGAGATGAACCATCCATGTCTCATGCTACCCTCCCAATCTCAAATACATTCATCTCTCTTATCCCCTCAGTAACACTGTAAGGTTGGTCCTGACAAAACTATCAATTCTCTATGACTGTGATATATTTAATGATGATTTATAGAAAAAATATTTATGATAAAATATGAGGTGGTTATAAAAGAGTAATCAATTATTTCTAGAAAATGAAGTTTGAAAAATTAATTTCTTATTAACTTCTTGTGTATGATAAAATGTTATATAAATTTGCAAAGATTGCTGGATCATGGTAGAGGGAATGAAATATTCTCTTCTAGTAAGAGATTTAGGTAGGAACACCTATTTGGGTGAATGTTTTGAAAGCCAGGCCTAGAGATGGGAAGTCCTGAGTTCTAATCTGACCTCAGACTCTTCTTAGCTATGTGATACTGAGCAAGTCACATAACCCCATTGCCTAATGTTTACCTTTATTCAGCCTTAAAACCAACACTTAATATTGATTCTAAGATAGAAGGTAAGAATTTAAAATGAGGAGGCGGAGTCAAGATGGCTGCATAGAAGGAGCAGAAGTTCAGACCTCTGAATACCCTTCCTTACTGATCACAAACTAAATACACCTAGGGGACTGAAAATCAAACCTAACAACAAGACAGAGCCAAGGAACCCTCCTGCTGGACTCAACTAAAAAGGTAAGCCCCCCCCAAAAAAACAAATAAAGCTAGAATCTGAGAACACACAGGTTTAAGTGGAAGCCAGAAAAAATGTCCCAGGACCCATTTCCCCCCTATCCCCCACCTAGAGCCCTAAGCCTCCATCAGCAGTGGGAACAACTGGGCAGTTAAAGTCACTGGTCTGGAGGTTGTATCTTGCAGGAAAGGCAGTGCCAATCTCTGAGCATCAAGCACAGACAGCAAGGAAGGAGCTAAAGAAGGAACTGGCAGCATAGTCAGAGCCGTGGAGATCTTCCATATTGCTCCAGCCTTCCAGGAAGTTTTTGGCCTCAGAGCACACCTAGACCAACCCAGCTGAACTTAATCACATCAAAAGTCTTCAGAACTCAGGAAAGCCTAGGCTTCAACACCCCTCCCTCACTGACTGCTGGACTTTAATCCAATCAAGAGCCTCTAGAGGACAGGGAAGAGCAAACTCCAACACTCCTCCCCCAGAGACTGCACTGAGAATCTGATGAAGCTCAAAGAGGGGAGACTGACAGAAAGCTCCAAAACCAAAAAACTGAGAGAAGCAAGAGCACAGGCAAAAACAAGGAGAAAAGAAGGGATAATGTGAACAAACAACAGAAAAAAGAAGAAAGAAATTACAACTGACAGCTTCTGCACAGGTAACGAACCAAGAACAAACAATACACAGGAGGAGTCATGTAAAAAAACAGAAATCCCAGCGAATTGGACACAACCTTTGGAAGAACTCAAAATGCAATTCAAAATAAAATTAAGAGAGGCTGAAGACAATTGGGACAAGAATTTAAAAACTAAGTTAAGTCATCTGGAAACAGAAAATAGTGTCTAGAAAGCCAAAATCAACAAGCTTGAAAATGAGGCAAAGAAGATGAAAGATGAGGCAAAGGAGATGAGAGATGAGGTAAAGAGAATGAAAGATGACCTCCAAAGAAAATCAGACCAGAAGGAGAAGGATGACTAAAAAGCCAGGGATGAAATCCAGTCTTTAAGAACCAGCATACAACAATTAGAATCAAGTGACCACACAAGTCAGCAGGACACTATAAAACAAAACCAAAAGAATGAAAAAAAAATTGAGGAAAATATGAAGCATCTCATTCTAATGGAGAAACTAGTGGAGCTCAAGGATGAAATAGATAGAAAAACTATACTAGTCAGGGATCTGGACCTTCCTCTATCCAAACTAGATAAATCAAACCAAAAAATATATAAGAAATAGGTCAGAGAAGTAAATGAAATCTTAGAAAAATTAAAGTTAGTAGACATGCGGAGAAAAATAAATAGGGACAAAAAGGAATACACCTTTTCAGCAACACATGGTGCATTCACAAAAAATGACTATGTATTAAGGCATAAAAACATTGTAAATAAGTACAAAAGAGCAGAAATAATAAATTCAACTTTCTCATATCACAATGCAATGAAAATAATAATTAGTAAGGGTACATGGAGAGGTAAACCAAAATTAATTGGAAATCAAACAATACGATTCTCCAAAACTGGTTAGTTAAAGAACAAATTGTAGTAACAATTAATAAATTCATTGAAGAAAATGACAATGATGACACATCCTTTCAAAACTTATGGGATGCAGCCAAAGCAGTACTGATGGGGAAATTTATATCCTTGAGTTCATATAATAACAAATTTAAAAGGGTAGAGGTCAATGAATTGGGCATGCAAATTAAAAAAAAAAAACAAACTAGAAAGTAAAGAAATTTAAAATCCTCAGAAGAAAACTTGAAGAACCTAAAAATCAAAGGAGAAATTAATAAAATTGAAAGTCAGAGAACTATTGATTTAATAAATAATACTAGAAGCTGGTACTTTGAAAAAAAAATAAAATAGACAAAGTACTGGTCAGTCTAATTAAAAAAAGAAAAGAAGAAAATCAAATTGACAGTGTCCAAAATGAAAAGGGAGACCTCAGCTTTAATTAAGAGGAAATTAAGGCAATCATTAAAAACTATTATGCCCAATTATATGGCAACAAATACAGCAATCTAGGTGATATGAATAAATACTTACAAAAATATAAACTGCATAGACTAACAGAGGAAGAAATAAATTACCTAACAATGCCATATCAGAAAAAGAAATTGAACAAGCCATCAAAGTACTACCTAAGGAAAAATCCCCAGGTCCAGATGGATTCACAAATGAATTCTATCAGACATTCAAAGACCAATTAATCCCAATATAATACAAACTATTTGACAGAATAAGCAAAGAAGTAGATCTACCAAATTCATTTTACAACACAAACATGGTACTGATCCCAAAGCCAGGCAGGCCAAAAACAGAGAAAGAAAATTATAGAACAATCTCCTTAATGAATATAGATGGAAAAATTTTAAATAGGATACTAGCAAAAAGACTCCAGCAAGTAATCACAAGGGTTATTCACTATGACCAGGTAGGATTCATACCAGGAATACAAGGATGGTTCAATATTAGGAAAACCATCAACATAATTGACCACATTAATAAGGAAACTGACAAAAATCACATGATTATCTCAATAGATGGAGAAAAAAGCCTTTGATAAAACACAACACCCATTCCTACTGAAAACACTAGAAAGTATAGAAATAGAATGGCCTTTCCTAAAAATAATGAACAGTATATATATAAATATATATAAAACAATCAGCTAATATCATTTGCAATGGGGATAAACTAGAAGCCTTCCCAATAAGATCAGGAGTGAAACAAGGGTGCCCACTGTCACCTCTATTATTTAACATTGTACTAGAAACACTAGCAGTAGCAATTAGAGAAGAAAAAGAAATTGAAGGTATTAAGATTGGCAATGAGGAGACTAAGCTATCACTCTTTGCAGATGATATGATGGTTTACTTAAGGAATCCTAGAGAATGAACGAAAAAGCTAGTTGAAACAATCAATAATTTTAGCAAAGTTTCAGGATACAAAATAAACCCATATAAGTCATCAGCATTTCTATATATCCCCTACCAATTTCAGAAGCAAGAATTAGAAGGAGAAATTCCATTTAAAATCACCCTAGACAACATAAAATACTTAGGAATCTATCTTTGGAGACAAACACAGGAACTATAGAAGCACAACAACAAAGCACTCTCCACACAATTAAAACTAGACCTAAACAATTGGAAAAACATTGATTGCTCATGGATGGAATGAGCTAACATAATAAAAATGACAATCCTATCCAAATTAATTTACTTATTTAGTGCTATACCCATTGAACTACCAAAAAACTTTTTTACTGAATTAGAAAAAAAACATAACAAAGTTCATTTGGAAGAACAAAAGATCAAGGATATCCAGGGAAATCATGAAAAAAAAATGCAAAACAAGGAGGACTTGCAGTCCCAGATCTCAAACTATGCTATAAAGCAGTTGTTATCAAAACAATTTGGTACTGTCTAAGAGAAAGAAAGGAGGATCAGTGGGAAAGGCTTGGGGTAAATTACCTCAGCAAGACAGTCTATGATAAGCCCAAAGATCCCAGTTTGTGGGACCAAAATCCAATATTTGATAAAAACTGCTGGGAAAATAGGAAGACAGTATGGAAGAGATTAGGTGTGGATCAACATCTCACACCCTACACCAAGATAAACTCAGAATGGATGAATGACTTCAACATAAAGAAGGAAACTATAAGTAAATTAGGTGAACACAGAATAGTATACATGTCAGACCTTTGGGAAAGGAAAGACTTTTAAACCAAGCAAGAGCTAGAAAAATTCACAAAATGTAAAATCAATAATTTTGATTGCATCAAATTAAAAAGGTTTTCTACAAACAAAACAAATGAATCCAAAATCAGAAGGGAAACAACAAATTGGGAAACAATCTTCATTAAAAAACCTCTGAGAAGGGTCTAATTACTCAACTTTATAAAGAGCTAAACCAATTGTACAAAAAACAAGCCATTCTCCAATTGATAAATGGGCAAGGGACATGAATAGGCAATTTTTAGTTAAAGAAATCAAAACTATTAATAAGCAAATGAAAAAGTGTTTTAAATCTCTTACAATCAGAGACATGTAAATCAAAACAACACTGAGGTATCACCACACACCTAGCAGATTGGCTAACATGACAGGAAAGGAAAATAATGAATTCTGGAGGGGATGTGGCAAAGTTGGGACATTAATTCATTGATGTTGGAGTTGTGAATTCATCCAACCATTCTGGAGGGCAATTTGGAAGTCTTCCCAAAGGATGGTAAAAGACTGTCTGCCCTTTGATCCACCTGCTGGGGTTGTACCCCAAAGAGATAATAAGGAAAAAATTTACAAAAATTTTTATAGCTGGGCTCTTTGTGGTGGCAAAAATTTGGAAAATGAGGGGATACCCTTCAATTGGGGAATGGCTGAACAAATTGTGGTATCTGTTGGTGATGGAATACTATTGTACTCAAACAAATAATAAAGTGGAGGAATTCCAAGGGGACTGGAATAATCTCCAGGAATTGATGCAGAGTGAGAGGAGCAGAACCAGGAAAACATTGTACACAGAAATGATACACTGTATCTACAGTGTAGACTGTACACAGAGATTATGGTACAATCGAACATAATGGACTTCTCTATTAATGGCAATGCAATGACCCTGAACAACCTCGAGGAATCTATGAGAAAAATCCCTATCCATATCCAGAGGAAACACTGTGGGAGTAAAACTGAAGAAAAACAACTGTTTGAATACATGGGTCAAAGAGATGTGGTGAGAATGTAGACTCTAAATGCACATCCTAGTGCAAACAACAACATAGAAATAGGTTCTGATCAAGGACACAAGTAATACCCAATGAGATTGTCATGGGAGTGGTGGCTGGAGGGGATAGAGGGAAACAATGTGATTATTGTAACCAAGGAATAATGTTCTAAATTGACTAAATAAACTAATGCAAATGGGAAAAATATTTTAATAAAAAAAGAATTTACAAAGAGAGACTTAGGTCCTAGTGTCAACTTGACCAGCTGTGTGTGTATGTTTGTGTGTGAAGACAAAGGAATATTAATTCTGGAAGGCATGGAAGTGGTTATCTCTTCCAAAAGTTTTGAAGTTATAGGAAGTATACAGCATCTGAATCAGGGCAATTAGCATTTTGAATGAATCTAATATTCTTAATCTCAGTAGTATGCCACCAAAACTTGGAAACATATATTTCCCAATAACACTATTTGGTCACTTTGGAACAGGTGAATAAACATAAAGCATAAAAACTCAGTAAAAAGTGTAGTCTATTGAAAAAAACATCTATTCTTATTGACAAGTGAAAGAATCTGCCCTAGATAAAGAGAGAATCCCACAAATATTCTCTCCCCTCATTGATAATAATGAAGTATGAGAAAAACCCATATAGTGCCAACATGCCTGACAAAAATAAGGAGAGAAAACAGAATAGCATGTTATTCTTTTTTTAAAGTTCTTATTTTATTCCAGGAACAAATCTACACATAAGTTTTTCAAGATTACATGATTCATGTTGTCTCTGTTCCCTCTTCCATTCTCTCCATTCTCTCGCCCTCTAGTTGACAAGCATTTCCACTGAGTTTTACATACTTTATCACTCAAAGCCTATTTCCATATTGCTCATTTTTGTGAGTAATCTTTTAAAAATGAAAACTCAAATCATATACCCAAATAATCAAGTTAAGATAAATAAAATAATTCATATTTTCTTCTGTATTTCCACTCCAATAATTCCTTCTCTTGATGTGTATAGTATTCTTTTCATAATTTCCTCAGAATTGTCCTGGATCGTTGTATTCTTATTACTGGCAAAGTCTATTGATGATTCCATAATATTTCAGTTACTGTGGATAATGTTCTCCTGGTTCTACTTATTTCACTTTGCATTAGTTCACATAGGTACTTGTAAAGATTAAAATTTAGAGGAGACTGAGGCAGGTAGAAATTAGTTTCTCTCTGCAAGGAGTTTTTAGAGGTTTATTGAAGATTATGGATTAAAGAAAATACAGGATAAGGAAAACATGCCTAGGCCAGAGAGGCCTAGACAAGACCTCACCTACATTATGGAAAGAGCCACGTCTGCCCCAAAACAGAAGTCCAAAAGAGCCCTCAAAAACCTTTGCAATCAGGTTAAATACCTTCTCGATCTCGGCCCACATGAGAATTTAAAGCATTCTGGGGAAGTGGAGCAAGGACTTCTGGGGATTGAAGTCTAGAGTTTGAGTCTATTTTTTTTACATTCCCCCCATTTGATTGTTTGAAAAATATAATTTTTTCCAAAGGATCATGAAAACAATCAATTTAAAGATTATAATGATTTGAGGATAAGAGAAAAAAAGAATAAAACCAATAATTGCTGAACGCATTGACAAAAAGCCAGTTGGGGGCAGTCCCCTTTGGCATGAAAGTATACATACAAATAAATGTTCAATCAACCACACCCAAAGTTCAATTTTTGTGCAGCTGGCTGGTCTGGAGGCTTCTTCATTGTATCTTCTCTAAAGGTTCAGTTCTGGATTCAGAGAGGTAGCATCTTCTTTACCTAAAATTCTTCTCAAAAGGAATTTAAAGTTTGCAATTTTAATAAGGATATTTTTTACATTCCCCCTGTTAAGAGGGTGATTGACAAATACAGGATCACTTAGGGATGCATGGCTGAGTTATGAGGTATATGAATCAATTGGTAAGAGAAATTAAAAAGATATCAGAAAAATCCAAATAAAAAAAGAAAATAATGGATGAAAATATAGACTAACAAAGTCTTATGTGTAAAAATTCCAAGTAAAAGAAAAATAAATCTATAACAGGTCCTTCTATCAGGGCCCAATTAAAATGATCAAAGCAATGATGCATTTACCCAGTCAGTAGCCAGGACTACAGAAAGCTACCACACTATGAAAGGCAAAAAAGGGGACCAGATTATAGGAGCCAAGTAGGAGCCAAGTTTGGGGATACTCGTCTGTGAGTATCTTCAGAGTGAGTGTGGACTCAAGGAAAGCCTAAGTCTAACAATGTTAAATACAGTAACCTCGAGTCTTCACACTAGGTTCAAGACCTTTGTATTGGCCTAGAAGTGCATCAATCCATCCTGGATTGGGTTTTCTTTGGCCCTGTGAAATGGCTCTTGTGTGTATATCTTGCCCTGGAATCAGAAAGAATCATTAAGCAAAGTCCCATAATTTATTTAAATAATTAGTTGCATTATTTTTATAGTCACAAGCTTTTTAGGGCATGCATTAGCAAATATATCTTAAACTTGTAGTACTGAAAAATCAAAACCTTAATGCTCATGACATGTGCTTTAAATATAAAAAGGAGAGGAAAAAATGAAAAAAAACCTGAAAAATATATTGCACATGCAAGAAAAATATAATAAAAAAGAGCTTTAAAAATTTCAAAAATGTAGCTTATAATCATTGACACTCTGTGTCAGCTAAGAAAATATAGAATACAAGGCTTTCTCACCAAAAATGAGATCCATTTCCTCTTAATATCTGGCCATATTTACTGTGAGTAGAAAGCAAATGAATTGAAAAAGGTTAACAATTTTTCATTTTTAAAGAATAGTAGTACAAATATGTAGTATCAATATCCCCCAAATTCTCAAAAGCCCAATTAATTACAATAGCAAACAAACACACTATCATAGTTCACATAAGTTGCTATATGGCATTTTAAAAAACCTATGAATTGATGGACATTTGTCACACATTTTTATAATCATAGCAATCTTTCAACCTTGGTAATAAACATATTTTTTAAAACAAAGTAAAACTCATCTTGGGTGAAGAACATATTCAAGAAATCTATATATCATTCTGGTGCAAGTAAAATAGTGAGCTGAAGAGTATAAATGAGAGATGCTCCTTTTTTGGAGTCTTTTTAGGTATACAAATGCCCTGAGATTAACTGCCCAACTTCCATTCACATATTTAGAAATGTGGGAAGGTTGGGGGTTATAAAATGTATTTCTCTTCAGCTAGAATTGTCCTTACCTCGTGGTAGGGGCAGGCAAAAATGGCCAGAGATTGTTAAAAATTTTCAAAAATCATATTTAAAAAACCCTTAAAATCAGTTGAGATAATTAGCACATTAATTTTCCAAAGGTTGTTATAGCAATTGTAAGCAGTTCTGCCTCTATGTGACAATTTACAAAAGCAAAATGAAAAAAAAACTTTTTTTTTCTTATATGGGCTTAATTATTAATATTTGTTCAGCACAGTTATAGGGGAAAAACAATAGAATTTTAAAACTCAGTACATTAAATGAACAGTATAACAGAATAATATTTGAATTTAAAATCACAAAGTTAAACCTTGAACAAAAAATCAGGAAAAATGCAATAGAATACAGAGAATTTTATAAACCATTGGAGTCTGAAATGCCTTAAAATCATAACCTCCAGTCTTTAAAGTTCCTTGGGGTTTTTTTTTTGTTTGTTTGTTTTTAATTATCCATTTAAATGTCTATTGTCTGAAGGCAGAGTGATAAGGGCTAGACAATGGGGGTTAAGGGACCCATCCAGCACCCCACAGCTGGGGAGTATCTGAGGCCAGATTTTAACCCAGGACCACATGACTTTAAGCCTGGCTATCTGAGCCACCCACTTGACCCTTCAAAGTTGAATCTTTGGGCTGAATCTTTCTTCTGGCAGGCAGGTGAAATCAGTGAAATTACCAGAACAGTCAAAAGGTATCCTTTTAAATAGCCCATTGCTTAAAAGTCTGTTTCTTTTCCTCTTCCTTTTTCTCTCTCCCCTGCTCTGAATCCTCCTCCTGCCCCAGTCCACGTGGAGCCCAGACCACCCACATGGAGCCAATACCTCCCGTTTTGTTACCAGCTGGTAGAAATGGGTCCTGAGGGACGTGCTCCAAGGATCTGGGTGATGAGCCAGCTGGTGTTTTGCTTTTAAATACCAACCCCTCCCTTCTATTATCACTCTCCCTGTGTATATCCCTGCCTACTTATCTATAGAATAAGATAGGATTCTAAACACAAATGACTATGTTTGCTATTCCCTTTCTGAGCTAGTTCTGATGAGTGTAGAACTTAAGTATGTCTTGCAATCACGCTCATGGTCCCCTTCATTGTAATAGTCTGTCTCCACCCCCCCACTTCATCTCATTAGGTAAGATAATTTACCCTGTTCTACTTTTTTTCCTTTTGTTTTCTCTATGGATAATCTTTCTAACTGCTCTGATAATGATAAAAAAAATTAACACTTACAAGTATCATTAATTACAGGAATATAAACAGGCCTTGAATCCCTTAAATTTTCTCTTCTATCTTTCTCTTCACATGCTTCTCTTGATTCTTGTATTTGAACATCACATTTTTAGTAATGATATGGATTTTCAACAGGAATGCTTGGAAATTTATTTTATTAAATGATCACTTTCCCCATGAGAATAAATTTAGTTTTGATGGGTAGGACATTCTTGGTTATTAATTTGGTTATTTGCTTTCTGGAATATCATATTATAAACTTATTGATCCTTTAATGTAGAAGTTCTTGAGTCCTGTGTTGCTACATCCTGACTTTGGCTCCCTGACACTTGAATTGTTTCTTTTTGGTTTCTGGAAGAATTATCCATTTAGCCTGTAAGTTCTTGAATTTAGTTATAGTATTCCAGGGAACTGTCATTTGGAGATTTATCTCTGGAGGTGACTGGTGGTTTCTTTCCATTTCTATTTTACTCCATTTTTCAAGAATATCATGGTAGTTTTCATTGATAATTTGTTATGATAAGATGTTTGTGTTTGTTTTTATTGTTTTTTTTCCTTAACCATGACTTTCAAGTAGCCCAATATATCTTTAATTCTCTCTCCTGGATAAATTTTCCATGTCAATTGTTTTCCAATGAGATATTTCATATTTTCTTTCATTTTTATTTTATTGTTTCTTTATATTTCATAAAGTAATTTAACTTCTACTTGCCTAATTTTATTTTTAAGAAATTGTTTAATTTCAGGAGCTTTTAATCCTCCTTTTCCATTTTGCCAATTTGCTTTTTAAATTTTTATTCTTATATTGTTTTCATTTTACTTCCCATTTTTTTAGTCTCTATGTCTGATTTTTGATAGTCTTTTTATGCTCTTCTACAGTCTGATATCAATTTACATTTTTTGAAGTTTTGAAAGTAGAAGCTTTTATCTCATTGTCCCCTCTCCACTGAATTTCTCTTCTAATGTAGATGACAAACAACCTACAACTAAAAACCTTGTCTGATTCTCATTTTTTTCTGCAAATCTTCCAAAAAGAATTGATTTAACCCACCTAATGCTTCACCTGCTTTGTTTTATTACTATCTTTTATTATTACTATATAGATAATTTAGATAATTATATATAGTAAATTTAGATAATAAAATAAATATAGAAATAGTAATATCTACTATTATCTTACTGATTTCTATAAAATATCCACTACCTTTTCACCTTCCTTTTGCTTTTTGACTTCTCATTTTATTATTTTATTATTCCAGTAATATGCATCCTCAATGATACTTTTTATGTTATTTCTATGTTATTGAAATTTAGGATGTTCTATAGCCTGGTTACAAATGTCTTTTGTCTTCTATTGATAATTAGCATACTCACATACTGATGCTCTATTCGTAACTATAGAGTATCTCAGAGAGAATTTGAGTTTTAAGTACAAAATATCTAAATATATGCAGTTATGGTTATATACATATGTTTATCTTCCTTGAAATATATACATATTGCTGTTAAGCTTTATCTGCATTAGGCGAAAATATGTTTGTGTAAGAATATGAAGATATATTTGCATGGAATATTAATTATTGTATTTATAAATATGTGATATATATGAATTTAGCTATATAGTTATAGTAGGGTTTAGACTTATGTTTTCATTGGTATAGAAGGTTTTAATGAATAAATTGTCTCTACCCATGCAGATTGGCACATGGTGTGCAAAACAAAGCTATCAAGAACACTGAAAAATCAAGAGATTTTCATATGAAAGGTTAGACTCTAGATATGTGTGATAGAAAGGCTGACAGAGAGAATGGGGTACCCTCTCCTTTCAATGGTAATTCAAAAGAAACAAATTTCCAGTTGAAACAGAAAGAGGAAAGGGAATTGAAACATTCTCTTATAGTTGGAATTTTGAAATTCATCTAGCCTAAACACTGTCTTTAATGAATTCTGTGTTCATTATAATAAAGTTTTAGTGTATTACTTTTAATAACAATATGGAGATTTGGAGTAGGACTTACATATATATGTACATACACACACACACACACACACACACACGCGCACGCGCGCGCAAACACACTTGTTCCTCACTATATCTCACTTCACTTGTGGCTTTATTGTCTTGTGGGTTTTTAAAAAAATATAATATCTAATTCTGTGTTTTGTAATAACACTTATCGTGACACACTATTGGTTGATGGAATGAAAAGCAATCAACCACAGCACTGTGTTCTCTATCCTGGGTACTTATTGGCTCAACATCTGTAGGTTAGAGTGTGGGAAAGATTTATAGGAGAGTGGGAAGGGTTTATAAAGCCTGAAAAAATATATGAATAATAAAATGTATATAATGCCACTACTTCATGGATTTTCACTTATCATGGGTGTCTCTGGAACATTATATATATTAATATCAAGCCATACTGACAAATTTTACAATTTTTCAAACCAATATTCAATTTTATCTTTCTCCCCTCCCACAAGCTTTTTTAAAACTTTTTTTTTAATTTTAAATTATAACTAAGACTTTTTATCTGCAAAATTCATTCTTTTAATTATTAAAATGAGTAGGTAGTAGCAATATGGTGGATTAAAAGCAGTCACTAAACAGAACTTTCCTAAGATTCCCTTTAAAATAACTTAAAAATAATTCTTCAAATCAACTTTGGAATGGCAGGGAAAATAAAAGTCAAATTGTTTTAGTTTTTATTTTTGTTTTTGTTTTTCCCAGCCTAAGAAAATTTAGGAGACAGACAAAAGATGTTTATAACATTGAGATGAAGGGTCTTCTGGAAGTCTGTCTGTGGCTGACACAGGTAGTACTAGCAGGAGTTTGAGGAACTCTCACAGTTTGACAAAATAAAAAGATCTGTTATAAATATTTTTATATAAATATATTATTTTCTGTTTGGTTTGTTTTGGACCTCTGTAGTATACAGATCTCATAATGTTATTGCTAGGATAAAGAATATGCACAGTTTTATACCTTTTTTGGGTATATATCAAAAATTGTTTTTCAGAATGGTTGCATTAGCTCATAAATCTACCAATAGTGAATCACTATCTCCATTTTTATACATTTCCACAAGCATTTGTCATTTTTATTTTGGTCATGCATTCAATCAAATCTGATATATATGTTAGGTTTACATTTTCCAGCTGGGAAATGCTTTGTACTCTTAAAGATATTTAATTATTTCTTAATTTCTCATGGAGTCATTAGAAACTCATGCAATTCAAATTTAAATATTATTTTCTTCAGTGAGATTTTATAATTCTTTTCCCATTTGGGCAATTCAGCTTCTTAAGGAGTTATTTATCAGTTAATTTCTGTGTCTCTTTTTCATTTTAACCAATTTTAAGGTGCTATTTTCTTCAGTATTTTTGGTGCCTCTTACCAAGCTCTTCATTGCCTTTTCATAATTTTGTTCTTGAAATCACCTTTTTACCAATTTTTTTCTCTATCACTCTTGCATGATTTTCAGAATCATATTTTAAACTATCCTAGATATTTTTGTTGGACTTTTTCTAATTCCAATTTTTCTTTGAGGAATTCCTTGTTTCTACTTTACCTTTTGTCTTCTCTGGAGTTTTAGTCTTGATGTTCCATGTTAGCATAGGAGATTTTAATTCAGGGTTTTTTTTTATTGCTTACTCATCTTTCTACTCTATTTCTTGATTTTGAACTTCAGGCTAATGCTGTGCTCTGTTTCTGAAATTAAAAGGGAGGGATTTATTTATTTATTTATTTTATTTTTAAGTTTCTCATTTTATAGCACTGCTATTTTCAGAGTTGAATTTGGTGGATTGGAAGTTTTCAGGGCTTCCAAGATGGTTTTATCTGGAGACAGATATAATCACTGTTCTCTTTTTCTGGATGCTACTTCATTTGCCTGAAGTCTTGTGAGGAAAATCAATACTATTCCCTACTTCTTTGAATAATGACCAGAAATGGGCAAAGGAAATGGAGTTGCCAATTTTATCTGGTTCTGCATCTAGTATTAGTAGAGGGGTCCTCTCTAACTTATTTCTGACCAATTACCTGGTCTTGTTAATATTTCTGGCTTGGGAGTTCCAGAAGTTGTTTCTCCTTCTGCTACTACCACTGACTTTTTATCTACATAACCTTTTGTTTATCATGCATTCTAATGTCATAGATCTCTCTTTCTAATTCCTAAATTGTCTTTGCCAGGAAGAATATCTTACCATGATTTTTTTCTTAAATATTCCACAATGGCATTCAACTTAAGATATTATTTTAAGATCTTTGTTGGGGAATTTTGAAGAGTTCAGCTAATTGCATTCTCTACTCAACATTCTGATGACATCCCCAGAAGTCCAGGGTAGGAGATTTTAATCTTTTTGCTTTTTTATTCTCATTTTCTTTCATACTGTCTTTTTAACAATACCTTTAATGAGAATAATAATACCAAAAATTAATTATATTTTTAAACAATCAATTTTAAGGCATTTGTTAAGTACCAGCATTTGCTAAATCCTGGGGATATAAAAAGAAAGACAAAATAGTTCATACCCTAAATAAGATTTATTAAGTTGTGGAAGAATATATGAAAATAAATAGGCATATATATTAAATGATATCATAGATCAGAATCTATTAAGAACTTATTATAAACTAGACAATGTGCTAAGCACTGGAAATAAAAGGGCAGGCAAAAGAGTTTATATTATAATTGACATATGTAGAATTTTGATGATTTATTCATGCTTCCCATACATTAACTTATTTAATTTCCCCAACAATTCTGTAAGTTTGAATTCATCTTACTGGAAGCAATGACTTGACTATCTTTGCTCAAATTTTTATGATATGGTCATGGTCATATTTTCCCCTACTTCATTCTCAATATATGTCTCTAAGAGATGCACAGAGATTTAATAGTTGTCCTTTAACCTTCACTAGAATTTTTTTTCAGGGTATGATGAGAATATTTATGATAACTAAAGGGTTTGTTAACACTAAAGGCTGAAGAAACTACTATGTGTCCTGTGGGTGTTAGCGGTTTTTGAGTAACTAAAGAATATAGTGTCTTTTATGAAAATATTTGACAACTGCCCAGAAAGCAATCTTTTATAACATTTTCATTTTATTGATATATTAACAAACTGAATAGCACATGATGAAAGAGAACATGAGGGTTTATGTATTTTGGAAATTGTGTCTATACACATAAAAACTGAAAAATATGCTGTTATTTAAATAATTAACAGCATATTTATAGAGGAAACATCCTATCCATCCCCAGATTGAGGGGTGATGAATTCATAATGCAAACTGAAGCTATTTATTTTAGAACATAAGTCATGTGGGTATTTGTTTTACTTGACATTTCATATTTGTAATAAATTTTTGTTTTCCTTTTCTTACAAATGGATACCTAAGTTGGGAGAGAGAAAATTCAGAACTGAAAAAATAATAAAATTGAAGTAAAAAAACTTTTTGAGAGAAAAATAACACTATATTAGTCTATTTCTACATGATACCAGGAATGAAATAAGTAATAGCTGACTGAATCTTTTCAGTTTTACACACACACACACACACACACACACACACACACACACACACACACACACACACATGGTTAGAATTGGGTAATAGATTTTTTTTTCCTTCTATTCATATTGAAAGAATCATGCAAAGGTTAAGATAAGGACATGAACAGGCTTGAATTTTCAAATTTTTATCTAATCCTATAAAAATTGTATTTGGATTGTATATTATAGATTTAAATTCTCAAAAAAATAAATTGTCTCCAAAGGGAGATGCTGAGCTATAAAAAGAATAATCTCTTAATCATCACTGGTTCACTATTATTGTTCTTTTAAAGAGAAATGAAAGAGGTTACACACCATCTCTTTTGAAACAAAAAGCAGAATATATTAAACCTTTCATTAAGATCGCAGCAGTCATTCACATTCAGAATACCACTTAGTAATTACTGAACTGTCATTGGGCTGGAATTGAGAGAAAAGCAGCCAAATATTAATATATATATATATATATATATTCTAGAAAGCAAAAACAAAATATTTAAGAGCCTTATTATTTCTAAGTCACTCTTTTTGATAATAGTCAAACTCAAACTTCCTCTACCAAGTCAGAAATATATCAGTAGACCTCATACTTTGCTGAGAAATAGTAATTTGCTTTTCTTTGTCAATATTATTTTGCAATGGAATAACCTCTTCTACCCCACCTTTGTCACTATCCCCTGATTAAATGATCAGAGTATTTTGGTGTTATTACTTTCTTCCATTATTTTATTCAAAATCTTTTTTTTTCTAGGAAAATAAAGAGTTAGTTATTCCATACAGAATTCTAAGCTTGTTACAAGAAACAATGTTCATTAATCTGCCTTGTATAAAGAATGAATCACTATATTAATTTTCTTTAATTAAATCCATTAAATCAGAAAATCTTAGTATAGTAAAAAGTACTGGCTATTTGAATCTATACTGTTAAGTGTTAAAGATTATCATCTGTGTCTTCATTTATTCATATATATGGCATTACAGGATCAGAAATCATCAAGAATTGGAGCAGACTACAGAGAAAATCTATCAAAATTTTTCATATTACAGATGAGTAGCAGAAGGTTAGGGTGATTAAATATCTTTCTACAAAAGCAGTAAATTGTTAATTTCTATGTTTTTCTGGTTTTACATAATTTTATGTTGTCCCTTATAAATCATGCTGCTTTTATTTGTGACAATAGTATGGTTATTCTTTTGCCACCTCTAATTTTATACTACTTTTTTATTTTTAAAGAATATTTCATTCATTTTTTAAGCTGTATGAAAACTTTCCTGCAAGTCACTAGTCCTTTTCAGCAGATGGCACTGTTTTTTAGGGAAAATTATTTGCCAATAGGGCAAGATAATTCCATAAGAATTCTTTTATCATATTTGAGCATGCATGAGATTAATATAAATCAATGGAAAAATGGGACAAAATTCAGTGGGGGAAAAAAGGAATGTTAAAAGATTAACAAATTTAAAATCACATTAAATAATTTAGCAAAAATGTTTTCATTTTCCACATGTCTAATCTTTTCAAGGTAACTATAAAATAGGCAACTAATAGTCATTCTTTTTCTTGCCATCATTAATAATTAAGAAATTGTGTATAATTTGATGATTTCATTATTCAAATTATCCAAAACAAAACAGACAAATCATATTTATGACATCCTGATATTATTGCTTATTTCAAGTATCCAGTTATATGATTACTATAAAAAGGGATAGTTTCTGATCAATTTTTAACAAATTCTGATTTTTTGTGTTTTTATTTTTTAAACCATACCTCAAGTTTGCCAGGTTTTGAAATATTTTGCGTTTTAGCTAAACTGCCCTTTTTAAGTAATCAGAAAGATGAGATTATGTTTCAAAAATGTCCAGTCATTGTGAAAAACCTCTGGAGAGCAAATACAGGTGAAAAAATTGGAGAACAGCATATTTTCCATCCATAATAAAGTAAATAATAAAACCACTCATTCTGAAAATCCCTGGCTTATCCCTTAGATTGTGGAATACTGGATTTCAAGATTCCCAGTGGGGGCTAAATTGATTTTTATTCATTCTCTAGAAAATTTCTGAGCCCACAATCACCAGCTGTTGATTGCTGGAACTCAGATTAGGAAGAAAAATAAAAACATAGTCCAGAACTCTGCAGCAATGAATATATAAAAGTTTAAGTAATATAATAAACAATCATAATTAGTATGGAGCAACTGTGATTTTGAATCAAAGTGGCCAATATATGGGGCACACTTGATGGCCCCTTACCTTTGGCTTTATTTTCTTTGGTGGCAAAATAACAACTTTTCCCTGATAACTTCTCTCTTAATGATTGCCTTTCTCTCTTCTGTTCAATCTTTATTTTTATTGTATACTTAATAACCACCACAACAAAAACCATTTATGTATAAGCACATATAAGCAAAAAAAATTATGTGCCAAACCACAGGCTACACATTGTTTATATTTTGTTAAAATATGTAAATTATATAGGTATGCTAATGAAAAATCCTCTGCTTCTGGGTTTGTTTTGCATTAATTTTATTGTAATATTTTTCACTTAAGTTTCTGACCTTTATTTTTAATTTTAAATAATTTAATTTAAATTTTTAATTTTAATGTAATCATAGTATTTATTATTCTCATTCTCTTTTAATATATTTCAATATATGAAAATATGTGAATGAATGAATATATTTTCATATATTTCTCTTCTTTTTTGGCCTCAGATACTGTTTAGCTATGTGACCCTGGACAAGCCTTTTAATCCCCATTGCCTAGATCCTATCACTTCTGCCTTGTAACCAATAGACAGTATAGACACTAAAAATAGAAGGTAAAAGTTTAAAAAAGATCACAATTGCTCCATCAAAGTTATATTTGGTCTGTTTCTCCATTTTCCTATCAACATGTAATTTGATCATTTTAACCCTCTGGTTAAAATCTGGTTTCTCAGTTAACATACATTGGTAGTAGTCTCTCCAAACCGAGGATGATGATTGTCTTTGTGCATTTTTGTGCACAAAGGCACTTGTGCATGAAGATTTAAGTGGAAAAGTTGATGCACAGAGACATTCCCACTCTCTCAGCATTGGAAGCCTGGGTCCATTGGCACGAAAAGTCGTTACACCTGGAGACTTCCTCAGCTGCATTGGATGGCCATGTTGTCTTTTGTGCTCCAACACGTCCTAAGCACTCCACAGTGCTTTTCTGCATCGCCATCTCAGCTGTTGAACCTTCTTATTGGTTTCTTCAGTCTGTTCAGCTGAAGCAGTCTTCACATGCTGGGTGAGCAAAGGCCTGGTTCACCAGGGGTCAAAGACCCGATGGCTACCCTCACAAGGTTTAGCCGGCGTGTGGAAGCCGTTGTCCGGGGTGTGGCCACTGCCGCATGCTAACAGATACTGGGAGCCACAAGTGAGAGCTGGGTGTCAGGTGAGGGTCAGAGGCAGGAGAGCTGCCCTAGGAGGGCACGACAAGCCCTCCATATATTACTCCTCCCTGAGCACCCCATACACCCCTAACATACATTAACAATATCATATTTAGAAAGATTGGTTGTTAAGTAAAGGTCACAATATCTTTTCAGGACTATACTCTTTCCAAAACCAAGTCTTTCCAGCTTGGTCAATGTTCCAATGCCACAGCCCATCAGGAATACAGTAATATCTCCATAGAATGATAAATGTTAAAATAATATTTTGCAGAATATTTGTTTCCTTCCCTATGTCCTCACCTTACTGACCTCCTCATGATATGTATTCTCCTTCCTAGTCCCTCCTTTATCCCCTCTCCCTTTCCTCCTTCTTCTCTTTACATGTAAGAAATTTTTGCTCATCTAATTGTGCATTCCCAAGTTTGATGATAGAGAGTTTTCTATCTAATTCCTACCCCCTCTTATTTTTCTCTGTGGCAGTTCCCCATCTCATTTCTCCTTTGTATGAGACAGTCATTTCACTCTATCACCCCCTGTTCTATTCCACTACCATTTCATCTCATTTCATTCCATTTAGCTTGACCTTTAGTCTTCCCTCTATACATGCCCCTTCAAAGTAATCAGGCAATCATGTCACAGAAACACAATCTTATAAAAAAATGTTCAAGGAGAGACAATGTAAGAATTGTTGCACTCCTGGACAGTTATTATAAAAAATGAGCATAATCATAAAATGTAAAAAATGAATATTTAATGGAGTAGTTTCAACTATTTCTGGGGCAAAACCAGGACTCAGGAAAAAAAAAAAAACTTGATCTTTAAGAACATACAAAGGTAATGAAAGCAACCACCCAAGAATTTTTTTTAATTTAAAAATTGACCTATTTAGTTGCTTTTTTAAACTGTACTATAAAGCAGTAGTCAGCAAAACATTATGGTACTGGCTAAGAGACAGATCAATGAAAAAGACTAGTGGTAAATGATCGCAGCAATCTAGTTTTTGATAAACCCAAAGACCCCAGCTTTTGGAACAAGAATTCAATATTTGGCAAAATTTGCTGGGAAAATTGGGAAACAGTATAGGAAAAATTAGTAAGTCACATCAGAAAAAGAAATTGAACAAGCCATCAAAGAACTCTCTAAGAAAAAATCCCCAGGTACAGATGGATTCACAAATGAATTCTATCAAGCATTCAAAGAACAACTAATCCCAACATTATACAAACTTCTTGACAGAATAAGCCAAGAAGGGGTTCTACCAAATTCTTTTTATGACACAAAAGTGGTACTGATTCCAAAGCCAGGCAGGTTAAAAACAAAGAAAGAAAACTATAGGCCAATCTCCCTAATGAATATAGATGCAAAAATCTTAAATAGGATACTAGCAAAAAGACTCCAGCAAGCAATCACGAGGGTTATACTCTATGATCAGGTAGGACTCATACTAGGAATGCAAAGATGGTTCAATATCAGGAAAACCATCCACATAATTAACCATATTAACAAGTAAACTGACAAAAATCACATGATTATCTCAATAGATGAAGAAAAAGCCTTTGATAAAATACAACACCCATTCCTATTCAAAACACTAAAATGTATAGGAATAGAAGGGTATTTCCTAAAACTAATAAACAGTATATATCTAAAACCATCAGCAAACATCATCTGCAATGGAGATAAAATAGAAGCCTTACCAATAAGATCAGGAGTAAAACAAGAATGTCAATTATCACCTTTATTACTTAATATTGTACTAGAAACACTAGCAGTAGCAATTAGAGAAGAAAAAGAAATTGAAGGTATTAAAATTGGCAATGAAGAGACCAAGCTGTCACTCTTTGGAGATGATATGAGGATTTACTAAAAGAATCCTAGAGAATCAACCAAAAAGCTAGTAGAAATAATCAACAACTTTAGCAAAGTTGCAGGATACAAAATAAACCCGCATAAGTTATCAGCATTTCTTTATATCTCCAACCCAGTTCACCAGCAAGAATTAGAAATAGAAATTCAATTTAAAGTCACCTGAGACAATATAAAATACTTAGGAATCAATCTGCCAAGACAAACACAGGAACTATATGAACACAACTACAAAACACTCTCCACACAATTAAAACTAGATCTAAACAATTGGAAAAACATTGATTGCTCATGGGTGGGATGAGCTAACATAATAAAAATGACCATCCTACCCAAACTTATCTATCTATTTAGTGCCATACCCATTGAACTTCCAAAAAAAAACTTTTTTACTGAATTAGAGAAAACCATAACAAAGTTCATTTGGAAGAACAAAGGATCAAGGATATCCAGGGAAATCATGAAAAAAAAATACAAAGGAAGGTGGCCTTGCAGTCCCAGATCTCAAAATATATTACAAAGCAGTGGTCATCAAAACAGTTTGGTACTAGCTAAGAGACAGAAAGGAGGATCAGTGGAAAAGACTTGGGGTAAATGACCTCAGCAAGACAATCTATGACAAACCCAAAGACCACAGTTTTTAGGACAAAAATTCACTATTTGATAAAAACTGTTGGGAAAATTGGAAGACGGTGTGGGAGAGACTAGGTTTGGATTAACACCTCACACTCTACACCCAGATAAACTCAGAATGGGTGAATGACTTGAATAAAAAGAAGGAAACTATAAGTAAATTAGGTGAACACAGAATAGTATACATGTCAGACCTTTGGGAGGGGAAAGGCTTTAAAAACAAGCAAGACTTAAAATGTAACAAAATGTAAAATCAATAATTTTGACTACATCAAATTAAAAAAGGTTTTATAGAAACAAAACGAATGTAACTGAAATTGGAAGGGAAGCAACAAATTGGGAAACAATCTTCATAACAAAAACCTCTGACAAAGGTCTAATTACTCAAATTTACAAAGAGTTAAACCAGGTGTACAAAAAATCAAGACATTCTCCAATTGAAAAATGAGCAAGGGACATGAATAGGCAATTTTCAGTTAAAGAAATCAAAACTATTATAAGCACATTAAAAAGTGCTCTAAATCTCTTATAATCAGAGAGATGCAAATCAAAACAACTATGAGGTATCACCTCACACCTAGTAGATTGGCCAACATGACAGCAAAGGACAGTCTGCCCTTTGATCCAGCCATAGCACTGCTGGGTTTGTACCCCAAAGAGATAATAAGGAAAAAGACTTGTACAAGAATATTCATACCTGTGTTATTTGTGGTGGCAAAATATTGGAAAATGAGGGGATGCCCTCCAATTGGGGAATGGTTGAACAAATTGTGGTATATGTTGGTGATGAAATACTATTGTGCTCAAATGAATAATAAAGTGGAGGAATTCCATGGAGACTGGAACAAACTCCAGGAAGTGAAGCAGAGTGAAAGGAGCAGAACTAGGAGAACATTGAACACAGAGACTGAGACACTGTGGCACAATTGAAAGTAATGGATTTCTCCATTAATGGCAATGCGATGTCCCTGAACAATGTGCAGGGATCTATGAGAAAAAAACACTATCCTTAAGCAGAGGGCAAACTGTGGGAGTAAAAATACCAAGGAAAGGCAACTTTTTCACTACAGGATTTGAGGGGATATGATTTAGGATAGATGCTAAATGAGCACCCTAATGCAAATATCAACAACAAGGAAATGGGCTCGGAGCAAGGACACATGTGATACCCAATGGAATCGTGTGTCGGATATGGGAGGTGGGGGGAGGAAAAGAAAATTATATCTGTTTCCAATGAGTAATGTATGAAAATGACCAAATAATATAATGTTTAATAAATATTTATAGTGTCTCTCCTTGTGATGGAAAATATTGGAAAATGAATTGGTGTCCATCAATTGGGAATGACTGAATGAATTGTGCTATCTAATGGTGATGGAATTTTATTGTTCTGAGAGGAATAATTAACTAAAGGAATTCTGTGTTGTAAGATTTAAATCAATGTCCAATACTCCATGTATTATATTTTGTAAAATTCATTAATAATCAGTTGAAGTAAAGGAATAAATATGTAATTATCTAACAAAATATAAGGCCACATGAGTAGATTCTCATGCCACTCACTTCACACTACCTCCAACAAACAGGATCATGGGAAGACAGAGGAAGAGGTGGGAATACACAAAACTTATATCCTCCCCACGTCAGCACATAATGTGAGGAGAGTGAGGTGCTGGGAATTGTAGATCTGGGCTTCAGATTCCAATTACACCATCCCCCCTGTGATTCTTATGGAAAACAAGCATGTAGAAATCTCCCATATTTACATACCTAGTTTCCCCATGGAATCAGTACACATAACCAACTTATATCTCTAAAGATCTTTAGCTAGAGGTACATATAATATTGCACTTTCTAAGGGTAAATTACCATAATTTGGGGATGAGGGAAATAAAATAAAAAATAAAAGAAAGAGAACAAAACAAATGTTTCCATGCCAATTAGGGGGAAGTCCTCTTTGGCAAAGGAGTGTACATTAAAAATAAATGCATTTAACTCTCCACAGTTCAATTTCACTATATCTCAAAGTTCATTCTGGATCTTTTTGTGCCGGGTTTGTTTTCTGCGGGTATTTCCATGTTGCCTAGTCCAAACATTTCACTTTCTTGATTTGGGGAGGAAGCAATTCTCTCATCCTAAAATTACTCTCAACAAGAAAAATTGTTACTGCAAGGGTTAAATTTAATGGTTTGACTTAAATTATATGAAATAATGTGGTCACTGAAATTATTATATCTCAAATTGGAAGTTTATTTATTAAAACAGAGGGAAAACAATAAAGTAGAGAAATGTGAAATAAATTAAAGAAAATACTAGTCCTCAACCAGAAGGGCTGATAGGAAACTAGGAAGGGAGTCATCCTTTTCACTTACCCAACAAAGTAGTCTAGGAGTCAGAGACTAAGTTGAAGTCACAATCTATGCTGCACTCTCCAATGAAGTTTCCTCAAAGACTATCTTCAGGAGACACTCTCCATGATATTCAACTTTACTAGATTGCCTCAGCCAAAGGATTTCATGATTTTTATGGTGGTCTCCTGTCTCTGCCTCTTTTCTCAAGGTCCAATCACAGTTTCCAAATTGTACAGCACTTCCCAGGGGCAGTGTCTGTGGAATTGACTTCTCACCTCTAAAGGCATTAACTCTCCTCCTAGGATTCACATATTTCTGAGTTATCACCTTTGTATTCACAGATTTCTGAATGTGTGAATTCTTAAAAGAATTCAAAAGTTTCTGGCTGTTTGAGTTAAATAAAAGGATAGAGCTTTCCAAGTATCTTATTGGCTTCTCACCTAGCACTAAGTAGGGTGTGAATTCACCAAGTGGTTTGCAAGCTCTTCCATCTAGTTAAAATTTGTGTTGATTCAATCAAAAGGTAGACAAAGGAAAGTCAATTCTGTCTTCACAATCTAATGAAATACTTAAGTTAGTGTTAATCAAAGTTTTAACTCCAACTAGTCAAAGAGAATAAAGGATTCCCTTTTCACAAATGTAAACTCAGAATAGAGAAAGAGAGCCAAGAATTTATTTTCATTTTAAATGTAGAATTATATTCCAATTTTATAATCCCCCCAGGATGGTGTTGACCAACACACAGATCACTTTTAGATATATGACTGAATTATGAGATATGTGGATCAATTGTTAAAAGGAAGACAAAATATATATATATATATATATATATATGAAAAGAAAAACAAAATCAAAATTAAATAGTATATAAAATTTTGAGTAATCAAAAATAAGCCCATAACTCTCCTAGAAGCAGGGCCTAATAAAGTGATTTGTATCCCACAAGGCTGTAGGACCTATGGAGCAATATGCACTTACCCAAATCTTCAGCAAGGACTACAGAAAATTGCCACACCATAAAAGTCAGAAAAGGGACTAGATTTTTGCAGTAAATGAGAAATATCATTCCCTGGTCTGATTTTACCTTCACTCTCAGGGATAGAGGATCCAGAATTATAGCTAAGCCAAGGTACTTGGTCTGAACTTGGCACAGGGAAATCCTGTGTCTTTCATTGTTAAAAATCCAATTCGTGGAATCACAAACAAGTTTTCTGTCTTGGTGCAGATTCTCATCAATCCCACCAGAATTGTTTGGTCTTCATTACCTTGTGCTTCTTGGCACTGTATAATGACTCTTTTGTAATCCCTTCTCCTGGAATCAGAAACAATCATTAATCAAAGTCTCATAATATTAAACAATCAATGGCAGATTTCCATAGTCTATAGTTTTTGGGTATTCATTGATATTAGGACTAATAGATATTGTAAATTTATATTAGTGCAAAATTAAAAAAAATAATACTGGTAACATGTGCTTTAAGTACAAAAATGAGAGAAAAAAGAAAATTCAGTTGCTCTATTGCACATACAAAGAAAAACAATAACACAATTTAAAAAATTAAAAAATTCATAGTTCACAATCAGTGGCACACTGTGTTACCCAAGGAGAGGCAGAATGCAAAGGTTTCTCAACCAAGAATTAGATCCTTTTTAACTTGGCCATGATCCACAGTGAGAGTGTGCATTATTTTTACCAAGTAACAGCTTCTTAAAACAGTAGTATAATAGGTAATGCACATTCAAAGAAGTACCAAAATCCCCCAAATCAGAAGAGCCCATTAATTACCATAGCAAACAAACTCACTATCATACAGGGTTTACATGATTTGCTGTGTGTTATTAAAAAAAAAAACTTTGAAGCTCATGGATACTTGTCATTAGTTCTTCAGATCAAGCCAATATTTCAAAGAATTTCAAAAAATAAAAAAGATATTTTTAACAAAGTCTATTCCTGGCATCATTACTGCCAGAAGAAACACAAACATCTGTACTGATGCTGAAAACTTTTTTGGGTCAAAAATGTCACCAAGAATCTGGATCATTCTGGTGGAAGGGTAGAGTAAACTGAAGAGTTACAAATATTAAAAAAAAATTAGTGAATACAAAGCCCCCTGGGAAAACCTGCCCACCTCCTGGATTAGATTATAACCTGTCATGGGTAATCAAGTCCCTTGGGAAACTTCCCTTCTCTGGTATGAGATTGTAACAGCCATAAAAGGTATATCTTTATATGTTCCATCCATTGCAATATGGAGGTAAGGACTACTATAGTGAAAATCACTTCTGATATCTCATACATTACATCTTTAATAAATATAGAGGTGGAATTCAATAGTGCTATTACACTGCACTTCAGCTCTTAAATGAACCCTTACTATTTGTTATAAACAACTCAAAGGTATTTATTTTCAAAGGTAGGGAAATGATCAATCAGGTGTAGTGGTGCTTCTAAATATCCTGAAAAATTACTTATGAAGACCCCTTAAAATAAATTTAAATTTTTAGGTCATTAAATTCTCCAAAGGCTGTATCCAGGTTGTAACCTGTTTAATGGAGTCCATCCATCATCAGATATGTGACAATTAAGAAAGGCAAAAAGGCACAAAAGGCTATATAGGCAATATGTGATCTTGGTGAATCTGATGACAACCCAACATCCATAAGGACCTATGATTTTGCCATGGAAAAGGGTTTGTCCAAGTTGACTATGGGATTTTACAATGGTGTTATCTCCAGTCTAGTCATAGGGGGGAGGTACAAATAAAGACAATATATAGCTAAATGATCAAAACACAGGAGCATAAAGTGATTATAGTTTAACAGAATATATTAAATTAGATCAATATGTAAACTTAAAAACCAAAATTTAATCTTAAAATAATCAGCAAATACAATATAAATGAAAGGATATAGGCACTGAATTAAAGAGTCCTTTTTTTCTAATTTCAATATCTGTGTTACAGAGACTTCTTCATTATTTGGAGGGGAACAAATTAGAACAGTTAGAAATGGAGTCTGAAAAGCTAAAAATTAAACTCCAGACTCTTTAAGGTTCCTTCTTCTACTCAATATCACCATCCATTTAGATTCCTTTGGTCACACCTCTGGGATTCCCCATACCCGCACTAGGTATAGTGTGAAAAAACTCCATATTGGTTGAGTTGCAGAGACTGGGCAGGCCAAAATGGCAAGAGGAAATAGGGAAATGAATCTTCCCTCTGAATCTCAGGATTATTCAAGCTACTCACAAGGACAAATACACCCAGGAAAGGTAGTAAGATGAGACACCCAAAAATTTTGAGCTTTGGAAGATCAGTAAGGCTCTCCAGGATTGGAAGCTGGATAAGCAGGAAACTGGGCCATGCTTACAATTCTACTTATTAAGTTCGTTGCAAGTCTACTTCCTTTTAGTAGGTAGCACTAGCCTCATATGTACTGGCTAGTGCTATTACATTACATGTACATCTATTAGTACAAGGCTAATAGATGGAGACATGTACCAATCAGCCTTGGAATGGAGGGTGGCTGAAAGGCTTTAGTCCAAGGATAAAAATTTTAATTCTTTATGGATCTTTTCTAATAGATTATTAGTTTTTTTTTATTGTTCTTCTTTATTTCCTTTGAAGACATAAGCAGACAAAGCAAACCACTTTGGCCAATTTGTTTTAAAATAATCTTGGAGTATTGTACAACAGTTGTTTACAAAATATCTTTTTTATATGTCTAATAATACCACTTTATGTAGCAATATCAAGGTCTATGTAGCTACCTCTCAGTTCAATGAGCCTATTCATAAATTTGGAGGGTGTCTCATCACCAGATTATTTCAAGCATTCAAATTTAGTCCAATCATCAGGTCTTTCTGAACATTCCCTCTGCTTTTAAAATGGCATCCCTACCACATTGTAATTGCATATGTTCATTATGATCGTTATAGTCCCAATGAAGATCTACAGCTGGCTAGTGTGGTACATTGTACCCTTGGGTCTTATTAACATGAGAGATGATCTTACCCCTCTCACATTCTGTCAAAAAGGCATGGAACAATTGTTCAATATCCTTATAAGAAGGATCAAAATGAAAGAGTATATTGGCCATCGTTTTTGTGACAAGGATAGGTTGATCTTCATAACTAGGAACATCTTATTTAAATTCATTAATATCCTGTGGTGTGAAAGGTCTATGTTGTTTTAATATTAAGACTTCCCTATTTGGGCACTTAAGGAGAAAAGGTATTCATATTCATAGGAATCAGTCAGTGCTCATGGTTTTCAAGGAAGTGTCTTTGTGGATACTGAAGTAGTACAAATAAAAACCTGTATGGTAGGGGAATGAGGGTTTTGGGGGGCTGGAATTTGTAGTGGGGTGGGAGAAGGGACAGGGCAGGAAGGAGCATCAGGAGAAGGAGCAAGAGAGGGAGTTTTAGCAAAGAGTTGCTCAAAACAAGAGAGGATGTTTTCCATCTGAGACATATGAGAAGAGTCCATCTGTTGGGAATAAACTTGTAAAAATTTGAATTAGACATTTGAATGGGATCCTCCTTTTCTACTAGATCATGTGAAAGTGTTTAAAATTTTCCAATTGAATTTCTACTGCTTCTATTTTTTGCTTACAATTTCCAATTTTTGGTCTTTTGTATCTTAATATTAATAAGTAGGAAAAGAAGAATTCCTAGCAGCATTAGGAAAAGAAATCATTTGGGAAACTTAATGGTTTCCAATTTGACAAAAGCCAAAAGGTTTTCTTGTAGAGAAGAGATCATGTTGTTCAGTTTTTATTCTCTTTAATGATATAGTGTGACTGTATTGGATGTTTATTTGTTTTAGTTGCTATATGTACGTTTGTATATATACATATGTATATGTGTGTGTGTTTGTGTGTGTGTAGAAAGGTAGCACTGCAGATCAGCAGAAAAGGGGGAAAAACAAAACAAAACAAAAACTGAGTCCTCAATATTAGCCTCTAGTGACAGGGGTGAGGAGGTTTAAATCAAGGATTATGGGCTAGTTTTAAGGGTGAGGACTTCTTTTAGCTGGAGTGGGAAGAGGTTTTTTTTTTGTTTGTTTGTTTGTTTTGTTTGTTTTTTAAGAGGGAGTAGAGAAAGCTGGGTGGAGTATTTTTTAACAGAATTTAGTTAGGAGAGAGGACCAGTACCCTCCTAAAAAGGTAAAAAGAATCCCCTTCCACTGGACTGGGGTTTGGGGGGCAGGAAATTTAAAGCTTACCAGTATCAGGAACAACAAATAGCAGTGACAGCAGAAGAAGTTAGCAGGAACAGCCTCTGTGAGGGAGAGACCCAGCTACCCAGCTCTCCTGGTGGGTAGGTGTAGGCAATGGCCCTGAGAAGGCTTTGGAGGGTTTTCAGGAGGGAGAAGGGAGAAGGAAAAGGGGAAAGGGAAAAGTGAAAACCACAGCAGGAGAAAAAATCTGGTTCCTCTAGTTCTTTGTCCCTTCATGGTTGCCAAACATTTTGTAAGAGTAAAAATAAATAAATATTCCTAGTATTGAAAAATATATAGGAATTTTAATAATAAATTAAAAGAGAGGAAAGGGGGGGGGAAGTTTCTTTTAGTCAAGTGAGCAGAGCAAAGAGAGACAGACACTCACACCTGCAGCACTTTGCCAAAAGCACAAGTTCCAAAAAAACTGCCCTGCAACATGGATCTCAGCCAAATTTATCTCCTAAGCTTTAAGTAAAATGAGGATGTAACTTAAAAGGATGCTGGGAATGTAGCTCAAGTGTGGCAAATTTTCCAGCAGCACATGGATAAGTAGCCTCTGGCATCCCTTACCACAGTAGATCTGTGGTAATAGACATAAAATAGCTAGCTATATAGGTAATCTATACTAAATTTTATAGGGTTAGAAGAAGACCTAGGCTCAAATCCAGTCTGTGACACCACTCTAGGGTATAGGTTAAGTTATTAGGTCTCTGGGTCTCAGATATGTTCCCATGCCTACAGGTCTCCATTTGGAAGTCAACAAATGATAAATCATTTGTCCTAATTATGTAAGTAAATATTATAATTGAGCCTTTTTTCATATGATTAGAATTTCTTACTATGACAATGGTGAGAGACTTCCTGTATAAGGGTTAGAAAAATAAAAAAAATGATTTAAATTGTGTATTGAAGCAGGCAATTAAAAACTTGCCTCACTAAGAAAGAAATGAAGTTCATATTGTCTCCCAAAATTAAAAATAATAATAGATATTTTTTCTGCTTTTTATAACATAGAATGAAATAAAAATGGAAGGGGAGGGAAATAATCAAAAAAGAAGCAAAAGAGGAGAGTCATAATATTGGACTGGATTTCTAGCTTATCTTTCTTTGCCACTAACTGTTATTGGAGAATGGATTTGGGAAGCTTTCCTAATATATAAAATGAAGATATCTAGACATATCCTACCTGTTATTTGTGTATTATGAAGTTTAAATCAGATAATGTTTATATAGGATGCTTCAAAATTTTAACACCCTAAATAAATGTTATAGTATTGTTTTTTATTACCTTTGTGATAAATGATGTTACTTATGATACCTTAGTTTTCTTGTATATAAAAGAAAAGGAAAAGAGTCATAATGATCAAAGATACTTTCAACCTTTGAACTGAAAGTTTCTTAACAGAATTATTTTCTTAAAATATTTCAAATTCATTTTAATTCATTAAACATATAATAAGGATACATTATAGGTCCCTGGCATAAAAGGCAAAAACCAAAACAAAACATACTTCCTGACTTTAAGGAGTTTACTTTCTTCCCTGAAATTAGAACATTTATATAGATAAGTAAATACAAGATCCCTTGAGAAGGAAGAAAGCCCTATCATCTGAAAAGGCTTCCTATTTTCTTTAAATTTGTTAATATATGATGCCTATTGAAAATAATATAAATGAATTAATTTTTTAAAGGAACAAACCAAATGATTTACTTTGGCATGAGGTTTTGCAGTATATTTTTCCTCATTCTGAAAGTATAGATAGGAAGAGCTTAAGAAAAAAATTAAAATGTCTTTCACTACAAGGTTCCAACAATGCATCTGGTTCTTGACACAAAATTAAAGTTTCAAATTTGTAACTTTCTGATAAAGTTCTGACACTCAATATGAATTGTGGGATAGCTTAAAGATGTCAATCAGTATTCACCAGCATTTAGGTTGAAATGAGCCAAAACATTTCCATCTGTACAGAGAGAATCTAAATGCATCTTTCCAAAGATGAAAGACTATTTCATTAACTATTGCTAAACTAAAAAGAAAGTTAAATACTTAAATGATATATCTTTAATTGTAAGCACTGACTCATGTGCTTTGGTTCTAAAAGATACTAGAGTAGACTAAATGAAACATCATCTAACAGGTCTACAATAATCAATATTTGCTTTCTTTTCCCCCCTTTTAATTGTTTGTTTTGGGATGAGTTCCTTAGTACAATATTGGTCTTCCCCACAAATGTGTCCTTTTCACCACTGTCACTTAAAAACACATATCATAATCCTCCAGTTTATTTTGTATTTTCTGTTTATTTTGCCAATCAAGCAACATCTTTTTACTGAGAACTTGTTACTCCCAGACCCTGTGCTAATCTCTGAAGAAATATTAATTCAAAAGAAATGGCAACTAATTAATAAAAATATCAAAATAAGAGACAACACCCCCCAAAAATGTGTCCTATATATATATAAAACCTCTTCCTCAGGTTAATATACAATGAGACATTTAGGGAGAATATGGGACTAAGGAACATAGAAAACAGCACACATGGAAATAGCACCTACCAAGGGCTATAAATTTGTAAGAGAAATTTTGTGCGTTGTGTCATTTTAAATTAAAAGAGAATCACAAAATTCTCAAGAGTCGGTTGCTTTCAGGTCACCCAAAACACAACAGGAATGGCAGATTAGAAATCAGACATCAAAGAAATAAAAGAATTGAAGAAGAGAGAGGAGAGACCAGATGAAGAGCCACCCTGTGGAATTGAGTAGTTTGAAGTAGTCATATATATAATAGAAAGTTTCAGGTGAGAAATACATGATGAATCAAAGAGAGAAACTATTTCTTTATTTAATGGTTTCAATGTCAGATATTGCCCTTCAATGACAACTTAGATTTGGAAATAAATAAAACTAATTAATCTTTCTTCTCTGGAAGCCATTCCCAGCTTGAAAAGGAAGAGTAAAACAATATTTTGAATACCTTTGATATCTTAGTTATTTGGTTTAAAAAGTCAATGTAAGCAGTGTTGAATGAGTTCTAATTAGACAATGAAATATATAGGTGAGTGAATAACTCCCTGGGAAGACCCTGATATGTATATGGAAGTACCATGTAAACATTTATTTCAAGTAATCCAAATAATCTGTTAAATGTTTCCTCTTTTATTTAACTTCATAATTGTATTTTGTAGATAAAATAAAATGAGGGAAAAATTCATTTCTGAAAATATATTCTTGTAAAAAAATGTTCCTAGCCTGATGTTAAATTAACAATGGGTTTTACATGTAATCTGGAATGTGAGAGAGAAATAATCTATATAATTTTAAAAATTTTATAAGCTATTCATAGATTTATACTCAATTAGGAAATATTTTATTTTAAACCAATGATGGTGATTGGGAGCACAGGAGATGTTTTAAAAACACATTATAATTTCACCAAAACTTTATGTTTGCTTAACAATAAAAGTCTTTTCAGTCAAAAGAATTCCAACAATAATTTCATGAAATATTATGAGAATGATGAGGCAACATGGCAAAATTTGTAGGAGGCAGAAAAACTATTACTTAGATGAAATTTTATATCTCTAAATGCTTACATAAGTAAAAGTGAAAGAGTAGATCAAGAAACTGGGTATACAAATAAAAAATAGAAAACCAACTAATTAAACCCCTTAAATTAAAGACAAAATCAAAGGAGAAATTAACAAAATCGTTAAGAAAGAAGAAGTAAAAAAGAAATAATAAGATAGAAGTTTAAAATAAAATGCATAAAATTTTGGTTAATTTATTATAAAAAATGAAATTATCAGGAACAAAATTTGAATGTTGAATTTGCAAAGAAAAGGAAATTGAAAGCAATAATGAATAGTGATTTTGCTAAACTATATGCAAATAAAATGACATTATGTAAGAACTGTGTAGTTTTAAAAATATATATTTCCCAGGTTAATAAATTAGAAAATAAAAAATTTTAATAACCCAGTCTTAATGTGGAAAAGGAGTTGAACAAGTTTTATACAAATTTCCTAAGATAAAAAGGACCACCAAAGATATTTGCAAGTCAACTCTAGCAAAAATTTTAAAAACAATTAATTTCAATATTACATGAGATGTTTGGAAAAAAATAGGTAAGGGAAAAATCTGCAAAGTTCATTCTATTGTAAATTACAGTTCTTGATACCTAAACCAGGGAGAGTAAAAAAAAATAAATTTAAATCTAATTGCCCAAATGATTATGGAGGC
Organism: Monodelphis domestica; assembly: GCF_027887165.1. Classification (NCBI taxonomy): domain Eukaryota; kingdom Metazoa; phylum Chordata; class Mammalia; order Didelphimorphia; family Didelphidae; genus Monodelphis; species Monodelphis domestica. Next base: position 49,393,976 of record NC_077230.1, read on the forward strand.
AAAACAATTATATAAATACTAGCAAAGAGATAACAGCAAAATATTATGAAAATTAGGTTGCAAAGAACCAGAGATGCAAGGCTGGTACAATTTCAGGAAAACTATATACACACTTTGCTATATGAACAATAAAATATCAAAAATTATATGATTATTCCAATAGTTTCAGAAAAAATTTTCTGAGAAATCATTCACAGAACATGTCTGTGAATAAAAGGAATTTTCCTTAAAATTGTAAGTACTATCCATCTAAAATCAAGGGTAACTATTATCTGTTATAGGAGTATGTTAGAAGTCTTTCCAATATGATGAGATGAAGCAGGGGTAACTCCTATTACCATTACCTTTTTAGACTCTTCAGGAAATGCTGGCTATAGAAATGAATAAATAAATAGATATTGAAGCAATATGCACAGGAAATGAGCAAATAAAACTATGACTCTTTGCAAATGACATGATGACCTATGTATAGAATCCAAAAGAAACAAGTAAAAAACAAACATTTGAAATAATTAACAAAATTCAGCATCATTGAATGATACCAAACAAACCCACAAAAATCACTAGCATTTTTATGCCATCAAGAAAATCTAGCAGGAAAAGATGGAAAGCAATTATATTTAATATACTTAATATAGTATAAAATTCTTTGGAGCATCCTTGCCAAAACACACACACACACACAGGAACTACATGAAAACAATTATAAAATACTTCACAAAACAATAATATATTTAAAAATTAGAATAATATTAATTGCTAATGGGTAAGCTGAGAAATAAAATAATAATAATAAGAGAACTATATAAATTTACTCATTCAGTGCCATATCAACCAAGTTACCAAAAAAAATTAAAGAGAAAACAAAAATAAATTTAAGCTAAAGGAACACCAGTAGTGTCCATGAGGAAAAAAGGAAATCAAAGAAAAATGTAAATACTAAGAGGACTAGAAGTAACAATTCTAAATTCTAAAACTATATTACAAAGAAATCACTAAAACAATTTATTAAGAGGTTAAGAAATAGAAAGATAGATCTGTGGAACACAATATATACACAATATTGAGAAGCAAATACTCACAGTAACCTCGTATTTGAGAAACTAAAAATGTTACTGCTATTGAAGCAATAATTCAGTATTTGGCAAAAAAATATCTTTGGGGAAAATTTGAAAATAGTGTAGCCTAACGTGAATAGAGACCAGCATTCCACCCCACCTACCAAAATATGATCTAAATGGATTCATGATGTAGATATAAAAGAAGATATCATTAAAAATAGTGGAACAGGGGGATATTAAGATTTCATTACCAAACAAGAGGAAGGCAAGTTCAGAGGGGATAAAACATTTTTCATTACCTATATTTTTTGAAAAAAATTTGCATAAAACATGCAGACAAAATAGGAAGAAAATGGGAAAACTGAAACAAAATTTTTGCATATTTTCTGTCAAAAATCGAATTCATAAACATATAGGAATAGATTGGAAACTATGTCAAATTTATAAGAATGAGTCTCATTTCCCAAAAAGCAGTATTATTCAGAGTTATAAACCAAAGCTATCAATAGTTTTGAAGAAATATTCTAAATCACTAAAAATTTGAAAAAATATATATTGAAGCAACTCTATCATATGACCTCATCGACTGCAAATTAGTTAAGATGAAATAAGAGGAAAATGACAAATATTGGAATAGATTTGGAAAAGAAAATAGTTTCATTGGTGGTTGGTGGATTTACAGACTGGTCAAATCATTCTGTAATGCATTTTGGAACTATGCCGCCAAAGTAATTCACGTATGTATATTTTTTGGCCCAGTGATACTAATATGTTTAGGCCCCAAAGAGATCAAATAAAGAAGAAAAGAGTCCATATTCATATTAAATTCATATTAGCTATTTTTGTCATAGAAAATATTTGCAAATTGAGGAAATGCCCATCAATTGAGGAATGATTGAACCAAGTGTAGTATATGAATGTGACAGAATATTATTGTGCTCTAAGAGATGATGAAAGGTATGATTTTACAAAAAAACAAAACTGGGAAGATTTGTATGAGCTCCTACAAAATGAAATGAGCAGAACCATGAAAACAATATATTTAGTAATAACAATATTTTGAATATAATCAACTCCTAACCACTTGGTAACTTATTAATACAAAAAACCACCACAATTCCAAAGATGATGAAATATATCATTTACCTCCAGAATGGTATTGTATGTGTTTAAAATGCAAATAGCAACATGTTTTCTTCACTTTTTAAAAAAGAGGATTAATGGGAATGTTTTCAATGAATATTTACATATTTTATAAGGAATTTTATTTCATTTGCCATTATAATGAATGGGATGAAAGGAATTAAAGGGAGAAAATTAGAAATTGAAAATGAAATTTTATTAATTTTTTAACAAGGGCAACTGAATTTTTCATGCAGAATTTTTGGGTTCAAATCAAGTAAGCATGCATTTGAATGAATCATTTCATTTCTTTTTCCTTCATTTTCCTTTCCTGTGTAATTCAAAGCTTCAGTTTATTTCTTTTCTTATATGTATAAGTACTCCATTTCCTGGGGGTAAAAGAACCCAAGACATTTTTTTTACCATACTATGAACATGATTGTAATAAGGTAGAATAAGAATTCAGTAGATCAGATAAATGGAATAACATAGTTAGCTAGGGATTTTGCTTTAAGAATATCTTGAAGATCTCTGCTGATGGAGATTATATATTGAATTGGGACAAATAGAACATTCCCAGTGCCTGTGAATTACTGATTATTGAATTTGTGCCACTACACATTTTGAAGAGGAAATGTTATTAGGCACATGAATTGTGTATTCAATAAATGTTTGGTCTGATGTCTTCAATGGCCCTTCATGGCTCCATTGTTTTTGGTGGGGAATAGATGCCTAGTTTACCATTTCCTTCTCTAGCTCATTTTACAAATGAGGAAACTGAGGCGATTTACAACTAAGTTGCTTGCCCAGGATAAGTTACTGAGGCCATATTTGAACTAAACATTAGTCTTCATGATTCCAAAAACCTGAGCTCTATCCACTTTGCCACCTACCTTCCAAACACCTTCCTGATGAACAGATTTGTAACTTCTAGCTGATATTGTACATGTGAATTTGAAGACTGTCATCTAAATAAAAAAACAACAACTTTGATGCAGTATTTGTAATTAAGAAAGGGTATGTAACATCTTTTTTACATAAAAGAAAATAATGAAATTAGTTATACCAGGAATGCAAGAATGGTTCAATATTAGGGAAACCATCCACATAATTGACCACATTAACAAGCAAACCCATAAAAATCACATGGTTATTTCAATAGATGCAGAAAAAGCCTTGGACAAAATACAATACTCATTCCTATTGAAAACACTAGAAAGTATAGGAATAGAAGGGCCTTTTCTAAAAATAATAAACAGTATGTTTCTAAAATCATCAGCAAACATTATCTGCAATGGGGATAAACTAGAAGCCTTCCCAATAAGATCAGGAGTGAAATAAGGATGCCCATTATCACCTCTATCATTTAACATTTTACCAGAAACACTAGCAGTAGCAATTAGAGAAGAAAAAATAAATTTAAGGTATTAAAATAGGCAAAGATGAGACCAAGCTATTACTCTTTGCAGATGATATGATGGTCTACTTAAAGAACTCCAGAGAATCAACTAAAAAGCTAGTTGAAATAATCAACAAATTTAGCAAAGTTGCAGGATACAATATAAACCCATATAAGTCATCAGAATTTCTATGTTTCCAACACATATCAGCAGCAAGAATTAGAAAGAGAAATTCCATTTTAAAATCACCCTAGATAAAATACTTAGAAATCTATCTGCCGAGACAAACACAGGAACAATATGAACACAACTGCAAAACACTCTCCACACAATTAAAATTAGATCTAAACAATTGGAAAACAATTGTATTGCTCATGGGTAGGATGAGATAACATAATAAAAATGACAATCCTACTCAAATTAATTGACTTATTTAGTGCCATACCCATTGAAGTACCAAAAAACATTTTTAACTGAATTAGAAAAAAAAAAACATAACAAAGTTCATTTGGAAGAACAAAAGATCATGGATATCATGGATATCCAGGAAAATCATGAGCAAAATTCAAAGGAAGGAGGACTTGCAGTCTCAGATCTCAAACTATACTATAAAGCAGTCATCATCAACACAATGGATCAGACTTGGGTTAAGTGACCTCAGCAAGACAGTCTTGTCTAAGCTCAAAGATCCCAGCATTTTGTACCAAAATCTACTATTTGATAAAAAAAAAAAAAAGAAAAAAAACTGCTCGGAAAATTGGAGGACAATATAGAAGAGATTAGGTTTGGATCAACATTTCACACCCTACACCAAGATAAACTCAGAATGGGTGAATGATGTGAATATAAAGAAGGAAACTATAAGTAAATTAGGTGAATACAGAAACATGTCAGATCATTGGGAAAGGAAAGATTTTAAGACCAAGAAAAAGTTAGAAAAAAAATCAAAAAATGTAAAATAAAAAAATTTTGATTACATGAAATTAAAAAAGTTTTTGTACAAACAAAACCAATGTAAACAAAATTAGAAGGAAAACAACAAATTGGGACAGTCATCATAACAAAAACCTCTGACAAAGGTCTAATTACTCAAATTTACAAAGAGCTAAATCAATTGTACAAAAAATCAAGACATTCTTCAATTGATAAATGGGCAAGGGACATGAATAGGCAATGTTCAGATAAAGAAATCAAAACCTTTAATAAATACATGAAAAAGTTTTCTAAATCTGTTATAATCAGAGAGCTTGATATGTGGTATATCTAGGCCATTTTCCTTTATAATTTATTTTCACATTAATCCCCTGATATTATTGAATGTTTTCCTTCCATATGAATTTTCTTAATTTTTTCTCTAGCATCATATTTTTGGGTAATTTCATTTGGTATGTCACTGAATAAGCATGTTAATTTAAGTTGAATTATCATTTTTTTATATTGACTCAGTTTGTCAATTATTTAGAAATGAATTTTTTAGTGTTTTTAACTGTTTTTAAATAATATCTGTGTTTATTGTGATAAGTAGTCTTTGAGGCTATTTTATTGTCCTGAAATATATTCATTGGAATTTCTCTTCTTCTCTCTTGCTGCTGAACTTTGTTGTTAATGTATAGAAATGTTCATGATTTATGTGAGTTTATTTTAAATCCTGATACTTTGCTAAAGTAATTGTTTTAACTATTTTTAAAAAATTCCTTACTCATTGCCTACTTTAATTCATTATTATTTTTTCCTTCTCATTGACATTGATAGTATTTCTAGTATAATATGGAATCATAATGATGATTATGAGCATCCATACTTCATTCCTGATTTCACTGAGTAAGCTTCTATCCCCATTATAGATATTTTCTAGTGATCTTAGATACATACTACTTAAGAGTTTAAAGAAATCTTTTGTTTCTATGCTCCCTATTTTTTAAATTAAAAATAGGTAAGATTTTTAATATAACATGATACAATATATAACATACCAAAATATAGATTATTTGTTATAATTATGAATACATTATGATAAACATACTAAGAGAAATAAATTCTCAACCTTCCTATCTCCCAAAGTAAATAAGTAACATGATATAACCTGTACAAATAATATCATATGTACATATTTCTATGTTCATCATTTATTCATTAGGACACATCACTAGAGAAAAATCTTTGGAGAAAGTTATCAATAAATTAATATTAATTAATTTTACAAAATTAAAAAATGGTATGTTTCAATTTGCATTTATACTTCTGTTCCTTCTATAGCCTTGTTGTCTTTTATTGTTTTTTCACAACTCTACTGGAGTTGTCTTGGATCATTGCCTTGTTGATAATAATTAAGTCATTCACAGTTCATCATTATGCATTACTGTTCTTATTGTGTACAATATTCTTCTGCTTCTGCTCATTTCGCTTTACATGACAATATAATTCCTTCCAGTTTATACTGTGATTGTCTTGTTTTTTTCATTCCTTATGTGACAATAGTATTCCTTTACAATTATATACAACTTATTTAGACATTCCCCAAGTGATGTACACCTTTTCTAGTTCTTTGCCACCACACACACACAAATATATATTTGTAAAGGTAGGTTATTTTCCCTATCTTTACAGTCCTATATATACATACATATATTTGTAAAGGTAGGTTATTTTCCCTATCTTTACAGTCCTAGTAATGTTATTGCTGGGTCAAAAGGAATGCACAATGTTTTGGTCTTTTGGGAATGGTTCCAGGTTTCTCTCCAGAATAGCTGTGTCAGTTCTTAGTTCCACCAGCAATGTATTAGTGTCCCAATTTTTCCATATCCCCTTTAACATTTGTCATTTTCCTTTTTTTCTCATGTTATTCAGTATGATGGGTGTGATGTGATGCCTCAGAAAGGTTTTAATTTCCCTTCATTTAATAGTGATTTGGAGCACTTTTTCATATAAATAAAGATAACTTTAATTTCTTCATATGACTTACCTGTTCATCTCCTTTGGCAATTTGTTAATTGTATAATGTTTTATGTTATAAATTTTATATAGTTACCTATATATTTGAGAAATTATATGTCTCAGAGGCATTTGCTATATTCTTCCCAGTTTGATTTTTACCTTTTAATCTTGTGTTGCATTGTTTTTTAAAATGCAGAAGTGATTTAATTTAATGTAGTCAACATTACTTATTTTACATATACATAATTTCAATGTTTTTTTATATAATTTTCCCTTATTCAGAGATATGATAGGGTGCTATTAATATTTATAAATATTTCTCTAGTGTTTCTAATAGGAATGAGTCAAAAGGTTTTTCTCCATCTATTGATATAATCCTGTGATTTCTATTGGTTTTGTTATTTATATAGTCAAATTCATGAAGAGTTTTTCAATGTTGGATCACTCTTGCATTCTTGATGTGAATGCTATCTTGTCAGAGTGAATACTCCTTATGATAGACTGTTGTATTGTCATTGATACTATGTTCTTTACAATATGTATTAGAAATACCTTTTAACAGATCCTCTTTCCCAAATCAGAAAGACTGAAGTTGGTTAGAAAGTAGCAGATAAATGGTTTTTATTTGTCAAATTGAGAGGCTGCTAAAATATCTTTTTTAATATTTAAAAAGATCATACAGAATAATAAAATGTCTACTTCTGCTGGATTTCTGCTGCTTTAATAATTGAAAATGATCATTTAACATTATTATTTTTCATATGAGAATCATAGTGAGTGAATTTTTTCATTCCTTTTGGAAAATATGGAATGTTTTATATTCCAAGACACACCTCTTTACCTGGAAAAGAATATTTGATATTCAATTAGCCATTCAAAACTAATTTTTAGAATGTATTTATTGAGCAAACTCTTTTTACCAATTTTTGGAATATAAATGCATAGTTCTTAAATTAATTTTGTCAATAATAAAAGATTAATATCCTGGGGAAATGTACAGCTCATATACAGTTAATAATAATGTAAAGGAAATATTCAGATGACCAGTTTTGTTCATATATATCCTGTATTATATAGAAACAAAAAGAACATATACAGTACAACGAAAATGCATTTCCAACTTGTTTTCGCAACAGATTATGTCTAACCATCTGGCCATTTTCAGGGTAAATGAATGGACAAACAAATTTAAGGCAATTGAATCTTCTTTCTTTTTAAAGGTTTACTAGTATTTCAAAAATCAGTTTATATTCTTTGGAAGCAGATTCTTAATTAGATCCCAATATAGCACATCATTTGTGGGAATCATAAAATTAGACTTCAGTAATAATATAGGTGAGATATAGTTATTTTGAGGTACATTTAATAATATTTTAAGTTGAATACAAACTATCTTGGAAAATATGTTTCTTAAATTATTATATAATATGATACATATATATGAATGCTTATGTATAATTTAAGAATATGAATATAAGAAGAAAGTATTTTGTGCAAAACATGAAGTTATTTTATAACTAAAATGTTAGAAAATCCTCTGTATAGCAACAATTATATTAATTTTCATAGTATACTGGAGGAAAAATGCCTTCTGCCTTAGTTCCAATTTTACTCTATAATAAGCCAGCTGAGAGGTGGCATGGGAATTCCAGAGCTTAAGCCTTTCTTGGAGCAAGATTTAATTTTGCCTAGAGAGACTGTTAGTTACTAGTTGGGATCAAAGGGTGAACTGCCTCTCTCTACTGAATGCCAGAGGATACTAATAGCAGTTTGAATTAGTCTCTAGAGACTCCAATGTGATTTTGAGGACTTGGCTATTACTTTGCTATTAGCAACATTTCCCAAATGCCAAATGGAGAAGGCCCCAGAGGATAGTGGCTCAGGGGGCCACTATACAAAGAAGTTCCAACTACAAATATGAAAGTGTCCTTAGGGAGGGTATCATCAGCAAATTTATGGTTGCAGAGAAATTTTGAAGAAAAAAAGTAGAAAGCTATTCATGGAACTAAATAATAATTCTCAGTAAACTTTTTTTTTCTTCAAATTATTCTAGTAAGAAAAAAAAATATTTGGTTACTCTGTGCTTTGTACCACATTGTTTTCAAGTAATACAGTAAAAGAATCTGATACTTTTAGAGGATGTTGCTGGTGATAATAAAAGTACTAAGTAGTGAGAAAAGAGCAAAGAAAAAGGAATTAAAATATAAATTACACTCAGGCAGCATTATGGTGAAACCAAAGCAATAAAGTTTATATATATATATGTATATATATATATATATACATATATATATATATATATTATAATAAACCCACAAAGAAACACACACACAGAGACACACATATATATGTACACACACATATATAATATATAATATACAGAATATAACACACATATGTAATATATACATATTTGTATATTAATATATACTTATATGCATATATCAATTTATACATATCCAAGACTATGTTTTTTTCTTTCTGGCTGGTAAACTTTGTGAGGGTAGGGATTGTATCTTTTCTCTATTCCTACAGCCTGGAACATAAAATGCACATTGTCTAAAATGAGAAAGAGACAATAGGAATGCTGTTGATCTAATGAAATAAAGAATGGTTACATTTAAGAGGGTGACTAAAACTCTATATTATTTGCAAAACTGATATCAGAAAGAGTCATTAAAAATCTATAATTATTAACAGAAATTTTTCATCGATTCTCATAAATTACTTGTAAAGAATTGTTCTATTTATCCCTCACATAAAGGCATGACATATGTATTAATGAAAATTGAAGACCATACTGTGTGAACTGTATGTAAATTTTACTCCCCTTTTTCTTTTTGAAAAACTGTTTTAATCGGTATCAGCCCTATTCTTTAACTGCGTAGAGCGATATTATGGGATGAGGCCCAAGGTCTTGTGACTCTAGGAAGAGGCTGGCCCTAAAGCTCTGACCTGGACTGAAGTCATGTCTGTCCAATTGGAGACTCAGAAGGAAAGACATCATTGTCTTTATACGACAAAGCAGGATCTCAGCTTTTTTCAGACTAGAGAATTTTGTGATTGGAGCAGGGTAGCATGGCATACAGATTAATTAGTAGTTAGGTCATTAGGTAATCTCTCTCTGTCCCTCTGTCTCTCTCCAACTTTTATTAATAATTATGAATTAATATATAGTCTCCAGAAAATTTTAATCATGACAGTTGCATGTACATATAGGACAATATCATGCTAATAAAATGTATATGTAGCATTCACTCTGTATAATAAAATAAACATGAAAAGTCAAACAATTAGAAGTAAATCATTTAATCAGAAGAATCAAAATATCACAGGAACATCTGCATCAGATAGTGAATTATTAAACATTAAGTCTGAATATCACTTAACCATAAGTTTGTGGCTTACTTTAATATCTAAGCTTATTCTTTATTATTATTAATATTATTATTATTATTATTATTATTATTTTACATGATTATTCAATTTGGCCTTATCTTGGGAATGTAATAGAAACAGATTTTTCTTGGATACTTTTGACATCCTCAGGGCAGCTCTGAGAGGGCTTCTCTTCAATAGATTCACTTCTCTTGTTCCATATTACTTAAAAAACCTTTTGGTATCTGTAAGTGTTAAAATTAATATACTATAGCTAAAATATTCTATTTCATAAAGTTTATTAATAACTTCTAGAGTAAAAGCTACCTACACCATTCAACCTGCTCATGAAAGAAGAGAGGAAATAAGGAAGAGCTACAGAACTTATAAAACAATAATGTAACCATGCAAACACGAAGGTGCAGGAGAGATTAAAGGGAACTTTGAGAAATACTAAGAGACTTCTGGGAGATGAAGTCTAAAGGTTCAAAATCTCCATTCATACAAAACTCCCTGTGATCCTTTGGAAGACCAGTCTCCCCATGGATCATAAAAACATGATCAATGTAAAAATTACAATAATTTATTGATAAAAGGAAGAGAAAAAGAACAAAACCAATAATTGCTATAGTGATAAAAAGCCAATTGGGGGACAATTCCCTTTGGCATAAGAGTATACATTCAAAAAGAATGCATTCAACCCCTTATAGTTCAATTTAGTACTTTGCTCACCCAGCATGTGAAGACTGCTTCGGCCAAAAAGACAGAAGAAACCAATAAGAAGGTTCAACAGCTGAGAGGGCAACGCAGCAAAGCACTGTGGAGTGCAAAGGACAACATGGCCATCCAATGCAGCTGAGGAAGTCTCCAGGTGTAACGACTTTTCGTGCCATTGAACCCAGGCTTCCAATGCCGAGAGAGTGGGACTGTCTCTATGCATCGACTTTTCCACTTAAATCTCCTTCACACACAAGTATTTTTTGTGCACACTCATCTACATCACAGATGAAAGCACACAAAGACCATTGTCATCCTCGGTTACCGAGAGACAACTACTACCATATCCCAAAGTTCACTCTGGATCTTCTAGTGGAGAGTGTGGTCTCTGCAGCTATCTTCATGGAGCCTTCTCCAAACAGGTTCACCTTCTGGATTCTGGAAGGTAGTCTCTTGTTTCTTATCCTAAAATTACTCTCAAAAGAATTTAAACTTTGCATTATAGGAAAATAATATACACCCCACCCCCAAGAAGGATGTTGACAAACATGGGGTTCAGTCAGGGATGCATGGCTGAATTATAAGGTATATGAATCACTTGGCGAAAATATCAAAGACATTAAAAATTCAAAGAAAAGAGAAATAACTTCTGCATAAAATATAAAATATCAAAATGTTATATCTAAAAAATTCTAAGTAAAGAAAAAATCAAGCTATAACACGTCTTTGAATCAGGGCCAATTAAAATAATTTAAACAATTTTGTGCTTACGCAATCAGTAGCCAGGACTACAGAAAGTTAGCCACACTATGAAGGACAGAAAAGGTACTAGATTATGGGAGCCAGGTAGAAGTCAGAGTGAGATTCTTTATATAATGTGGGATGAGGAAGACCTGCCTTTGACATATGTCAAAACAGCTGCAACCTTGAACCCCAAACAAGTTCAAGTCCTCTTTTCTTGGCTCAAAATTTCATCAATCCCACTGATATTGGTTGGTTTCTTTAACCTTGTGCTCCACTGGCACTATACAGGTAGCTTTGTGATTCTTTGGCACCATGCAGTGGCTCTTTTTTGTATTCCCTTCTCTTGAAATCAGATAGAATCCTTAAGCAAAGTCCCATAATTTTTAAATAGTCAATGGCCTCATTTTTATATTCTAAAGCTTTTGTGTATGCATTAACATTAGGGTAAAAATATTTTAAATTTATATTACTGCAAAATCAAAGAAGTTAAAGAAAATGTTCTCAATACTGTTGACATGTGCTTCAAATATAAAAAGGAGAGAAAAAATAAAACTTAAATTCTATATTGCACATGCAAGGAAAAACAATAATAAAAATGTTTCAAAAATCAAAATTATATAGCTTACAATCAATGACACACTGTTTCAGTCAAAGAGAGGTAGAATACAAATGTTTCTTACTCAAAATGAAATCTATTTCCTTTTTTAATTTGGCCATGAACCACTGTGTGAGTGCAAATTATTTTCACAAAGTAACAGGTTGTTTTTGTTTTTGTTTTTAATATAGAACAGTAGTATAGTAGATAATGCACATTCAAAGAAGTACCAAAAATTCCCAAAATTCAAAATACCCCAATTAATGACAATAGCAAACAAACCCACTTTCATAGATGATTCACATGTTACTGTATGACATTTACAAAAACCTATGAATTAATGGATATTTGCCATAATTTTTACAGATGAAGCAATTCGTTCAATCTTGGCAAAGATATTTTTAACAAAGTCTATTACTGCCATTATTTCAAAATTTGGCAGAAGAGCCTAGAAAAAATGCCACAAACCTCTGTATTAGTTGAGGAAAACTTATTTGGGTCTAGAATATCACCAAGAAATCTAGATTTTTCTGGTGGAAGTAAATTAAACTGAAGAGATAAATTATTATGTATTCACAGAAGCTCTTCTTGACTTCCTGCTTTATATAAACTTGGTAGGAACTTCTATTTGGTTCTCTATCTTTAACTCAACATTCTATAACATATATATATATATATGTATATATATATCCTTCCATTCAGAAACCACTAGTTATCTAAAGTTATTTCTGAAGACCCATTACAATTATTTTAAATTCTTAGCTCTTTAAATTCTCCAAAGATTGTATACAATTATAAACAGTTTTGATGAAATCCATCCATCATCACCTATGTGACAATTAACAAAAGCAAAAAGGAAGAAAAGGTTTTTAAGGCAACATGTGATTTTAATGGATCTAGTGACAAGGTTTGATCAAGATGTTCATGGGCTTATACAATGATATGTTGTTCAGGGAAGTCATAGGCAAAGATACAAATTAAAGATCCATATATGCAAAACACAGTAACTTAAAATGATTCAGTATAACAGAAATATATTGATTAGATTAATGCAGATAAACTTAAAAATAATTTAAACCTTAAAGTAATCAGCAATATCATTGGCAGTGAAGTAAAAAATCCTTTACTACAGTCCTGATAGAATTGTTTACTCTTAGGGAGGGGAATTTTTCTGCCCCATCTCCAGTATTTATCCTCATATAATCTGCACTCTGAATGTTGAGAGTATTTAAAACTTTTGAAACTTGGTCAAAATATTTAAGTTTGATCTGCAATTCAACTAGTTTAAGCAGAGTACCCTGTTGCATATTCTTGAGGAGAAGGAAACACAATGGTAAAAAGCCAATGAAAATACAAACTACTAGTAAAATATTTAAGCAGAGACAATATGCACTAGTTAGCTTTATAAATTGCAGGATTTCAAGCATATTTTGTTATAGATTTTTTCCTGAAAAAGATGCTGAATGGAGTTTGTTTACAGAATAAATAGAAATAAGTGTAAAACTACTAGGGAGGACAATAGGGTATTTGCATATGAAGGACTAGCTTCTCTTGGTTAGGAGAAATGGCCAAAAGACAGAGACAAAATCCCAAAACTTTCTACTTCAAATCCACTGATTTGGTCTCTCTGCCCTCAAACGAAATGGCAGAGGAGGCCCCTTCTTGTGAAAAAAAAAAAAAATCCTGAGTTTCAAGTCTCTCTCAGTCAGGAGCCCAGGGTCAGTTTAAGACTTTGACTCAGAAACTAGAAGGTGGGTGGGGCTGAATAATGTGGTTTTGTTTTTTCCATGCTGTGTTTTCCTTGCTGAAAATTGCTAGGATAAGTTGGAAAACCCATGTGGGGTGGGGGGAAGGGATCAAAGGGATTGGGGTCTCACTGTGGAAAAAAAATAGCTCAGATTGGCAGACTCAGCAGCAAATCTGATCTCAGCTGGTGGGATGCGGTAAGGAATGCTGACTCAAGTAGATGCACATGAGAAGCTGGAGTGGGAGACAGGTGGCAGGGGTGGCGCTGGAGTCAGAGAGCAGCAGAAGCAGGCATTTGCAAAACTTATCTATGCTATCTATTCTTTTCTCAAAGACTTAAAAAATTCTATACCTTCTGGTTGCCATAATGTGAGATTTTTTTATTAATATACAAAAACTAGTAAAAGCTACCTATACCACCCAGCCCACTCGAGAAAGAAGAGAGAAAGAGGGAGGAGCTACAGAATTTATAAAACAATAACATAATACCTCAAACGTGGAGGCGCAGGAGAGTTTAAAGGGAATTTGGAGAAATACTAAGGAACTTTTGGGGGATGAAGTCCAAAGGTTCAAAATGTCCCTTTATACACATCCTTGCTAAAAATATTTCACAAAAGATCTCAATACATTATAGTACAATCCCTTAAACCATATTTCTCCAAAATTATTTGAAGTGAGATCAAAATTTATGGTTCTGATTTTATTAACAATAGTTAGAAGAAGAATAACATATTAGGAACCCATAGTTCAATTAAAACTTTAGATAATTTCAGTTCTCAAATATTCATTGCTATTAATATACCTAATATAAACACTGTTGATATTAGGCTAACATTATTATTTAATTTCTTATGATATTACATTGATATATTGAAGAAATTCAAAATTAAACCTATCTGGCAGTGTCTAATAAGTAGAAAAGTAGATCAGGGGAACAGAATAGAAATACAACAAATGGTTATAAAATATTATAATAAACTTGTATCTGACAAAGATAAAGGTCAGATAAGAAAGACATACATTAGTACACACAATAAACAGTTATAAAATATAAAAACAAACTTGTATTTCACAAAGGTAAAACTTTTGGGTTAAAATTCAATACTTAATAAAAATTGTTGAGAAACCTGGAAAGCAGTTTGGCACAAAATAGATATATACCCATGTTTTATTCTATTTACCAAGTGAGATCAAAATACACATGGCTATGGAATAAGGACAGGGGATATATTTACCATCAGATTTATGGACCAAAGAATTTTTTAATAACTAAGAGATAGAAAGCATTGAGAAATGTAAAATGGATGATTTAAAATATATTAAAAATTGAAACATTTTTAAACAAATAAAATTAATATAACCAAGATTAGAAGGAAATCAAAAGATGGAAAGGATTTTTCATAGACAATTTCTCAATTAGAGGTCTCATATCTAAAATATATAGAGGACTTTATGAAAAATATTAGAATATAAGCCATTCTCCAGTTGATAAATGATTAAAAGATATGAATAGACTGGATATAAAAGATATGAATAGAATAGGAATGATGAAATTAAAGATAATATATAAGGAAATATATTTTAATATAATTTATGGAAACAAAATGAAAATTGCTCTAAATCATTAACAACTGAGGAAATATATATCAAAACAACTCTGAGATACTATCTCATACCTTTCAGATTAGCTAAAATGATAAGATGACAAATGACACATTGGAGGGAACATGAAAATATGATATAATATATTTTTGGTGGAACTGTGGAAAGTTCCAATAATTTGGGGGAGTAATCTAAAATTAAGCTAAAAAAAGTATGAAACCATGTATACCTTTTTGACCAGCAATACCACTCTTAGAATTATTTCCTAAGATGTTCAAAGAAAAAAGGAAAACAAACAAATTGTGTTCTATTTTTTCTCTTTTATTGCAGTTCTTTTTTTGTGGTGGCAAAGAACTGGAAACTGAAGGGATGCCTATCAATTGGGGAAATGTCTGAATTTGTTTTGGTATATGAATTGGAATACCATTGTGCTATGAGAAATGATAAACAAGATAGTCACAAAAACAACAAGAATCATAAGATCCTATGAAGTGATGCAAAGTGAAGTGACGAGAGCTGGGAGAACCTTGTACACAGTAACAATAATATATGATAACCAACTATAAATGGCAATATTATCAACAAGGCAAGGATCCAAGAAAACTTCATGGGATTCATGATGAAAAAGGATAAACACCACCACAGAAGGATCAAATGGAATGAGAATGCAGATTGAAATGTACCTTTTTATACTTCATTTCTTCCATGAATTTTACTCTACTGTAAACAATATATAAAACAATATATGTAAGCAATATACAGCATGGTGAACAGGGAAGGATATATTATAATATATGCAAAATCCCTATCATATTATACCTTCTTTCTGTAGAGGGAGGGAGAGAACATTGATTACAAAATAATAGAAAATAAATACTAGAAATTCTAATCTACTTAATTAAAATGTAATCTGAAAAAATAAAATTCCAAAATTAATTCAAATAGAAACTGAAAAACCAAAAAACAAATATTCAAAATTACACAGAAGGTAGAAGTTGTAAAACCTTTCAAATTTCTGAATAACTTTGAAATTACATTTATATTTGTGTGATCTTGATGTTTTCTTAAAATTTTTATTCTATTTATTTTTTTCATTTAGAATCCCAATTTTTCACCATTAATTCCAATTTTACTCCCGTCTTAGGAGGAGTACAGACTGATAAGGAACTGATTCTCATATCAAAATATAGGCAATAGGATACTTTTTTTTTGTTGCTAGAAGATGACCCCTTATACACAAATGAAACCACTTAAAAGTTTGCAAACTTTACTTCACTGGTAGCCTGGGATGGGATGTGTAAATATATTAAGTAATTGCTTTCAAACACTGCAACTTACATAAGATTTCCATAGTAAAATATGTTTGTACAAAAGGGCATGCTTTACACAAAGGTGCCAAATCCAAATTAAATAATGGACCTAAATAAAACAGACTTTACTGAAGAGAAGACATTTCATAAGTTAGTTTCCTCTAAGAAAACTAAATTGCATTGAAATCCTTTTAATTAAAACAAAAATATTTTAACTTGAATACACACATACATATAACCCACAAACTCTTAAATCATAATCTAATTATTCTGAAAAAAAATGAAGGACCTTTTCCAACACGGTTCATGAAGATAGAGAATATAATATCGTATTAACTTCTTAAAAGCAAAAATGTTCTTAAGAGTAGAGACCATTAGAACCAAATTGATTAAAGATGTAACTTTAATACTGGCTACATCAAATGCATACAGTTATTAATGGACTTCATTCAAAACCCAGAGTGAAAAATTGCCTGAGGATGATTGAGCTGGTCCAAACCAATTAAAAACTTATTCTTTGATTTCTTTGGAAACTCTCTGTTGCTACACCTGAGGACTACTGTTCTAGACAATGAGCACTTCCAACATTTCCCAGGCATATGAATCTTAACTAGTCACCATTGTACTTTGTACAATTGTAGAATGTTCCAACACTCTCAAACTGGCATCTAGGTCATCCCAAGAGTTGTATCCCATTTCCTCCAACCTGGTATTTTATAAAAACTCTGAGCTCCTTGGCTCTTGGGCACTCCAGTACCCCCATGCTGTGTGGTACCCTGAATTGCAATTTCTTGCTTATATTAAAACTGTTTATTGCAGCCTTTGTAATATTTTATTTTAGAGTGACACTTCTGGTTTTAAAAATAAGATTTTAAGGCTCCTGACTACATGGCCACCATTTTTTTTAAAACCCTTACCTTCCATTTTGGAGTCAATACTATGTATTGGCTCCAAGGCAGAAGAGTGGTAAGGGCTAGGCAATGGGGGTCAAGTGACTTGCCCAGGGTCACACAGCTGGGAAGTGTCTGAGGCCAGATTTGAACCTAGGACCTCCCGTCTCTAGGACTGGCTCTCAATCCACTGAGCTACCCAGCTGCCCCCTATGGTCACCATTTTTGACCCTCAAAACTGATACCAACAGGGACCCTTGGTGTACATTACACATTCACCTAAGTGATCAGGCTAGGCTTTATGATCTCTCAAATTTCTCAACTCATATTCATTTTGGTGGAGTTCCGGGCTTTGATTGAGCATTTCATAAAGAATAATGAAAAAATTGGTATTTGTTCCAACAGATACCCATAAATGTCTATCTATTGTGTTTGTAATTGTGGACAAAGAACTTGTAAGTATATAGGTAATTGGCTGCTTCAAAAGGTCTCTGGAAGGGACTGCTGATAGGTATGTGTTTTGGACACTTTTGTTTGGCTAAGTGGAATGGTATTTGTGTGAAATGTATTGTGAGGATTTAATGTGTCTGAGAGAGAAATATAGTTAGCATGGCCTCTGGAGACCAACCTGAGAATAGCAACATGCTTGTGAAAAGTGCCTGTAACTGAAAAGTTTTAATATTAAAGGAATATTGGGGTCACTATCTCACAGTTGGCAATCTGTTTATTTTTCTGTGTCTGTGAGGTCCTCAAAATCTATCTGTAATTATGTACATAGAGCATAAAAGGAAAATACTTTGCTGGAAAATCTATCTCTGTGACTTGTGTTTTATTTATTGTTAGTTCTTTTATCATTCAGACTAATTATCTCTTTACCTTCCTCAAATCTGAAGTAGCTTTAGGAAATGTGGAGGGAGAGATAGATAAGAAGTAATGTTGTAAAATGTTTTATATCATAAACTAATTAGAAATAATTTATGATTGAAATTTAAATAGTATAATGTGAAATCATGAATTTTAGTTGAAATATTTTCCCAAGAAGTGATGGTCATTGCATCATTTTCACTCAGTCAGCAAAAAAATATTAATCAGATTAATAAATCAAGTATTCCTATGTGGAAAAATCTGGAAATTCAAGACCAAATCATTGTCCAGGGAAATTATGATTGTGGCCCATAAATATATTAGACTTAGTGATCAATATAAATTATAGAAAAATGATATAAACAGGATAACATAATACTGCATGCTATAACAGTTTAAGAAGAATGATATGTAATATCTAGCAACCTAAATTTTGCAAAGTGTCTCACATTTGATCCTTAAAAAATCATACTACAAAATAGATCCTATTATTGATTCCTTTCTATAAATAAAGACACTGAAGCTCAACATGTTAAGTGACAGTTCCAGATCCATATATCTATTAAGGATATGAAATATGAGATAGGACTCCAATGTAGGTCATTCTGAGCACAAGTTCAAGGCTCTATCCACCACAAAACACTATTTTTAAAACTGTATTACTATTATTATTTTATAATTTTTACTTTAACAACAAATTTAATCATAATTTTTCTGAAGTTACATGATCTAAGTTGTCTTCTTCCCTTCTTTGCTCCCCATTCCCAAAGCTGACAAGCAATTCAATCTGGTTATACATGAATTATGCCAGAAAACATTTCCATATTCTTTATTTTTGTAAGTGAATAATCTTATAAAACTGAACCTCAAAACATATACTCAAATAAACAAGTGACAAATCATATGTTTTCATCTGCATTCCTACTCCAAGAATTCTTTCTTTAGATTTGGATTGCTTTCCTTTTCATAAGTCCCTCAGAATTGTTTTGGATTAGTACATTGCTCTAGTAAGTAAAATCTATCACATTTGTTCATTCCACAATATTACTGTTTCTGTGTATAATGTTTACCTGGTGATTCTTATTTCACTCTTCATCAGTGCATGTAGGTGTTTCTAGCTCTTTCTGAAAACATGTTACTCAAAATTCCTTATAGCACAATAATATTACATCACTAACATATGCCACAATTTGTTCAGCTATTCTCCAAATGAGAGATATCACTTCAATTTCCAATTCTTTGCCACAATAAAAGGAGTAGCTTAAAAATTTTTTATACAAATGGGTACTTTCCCGTTTTAAAAAATCCTTTTGAATTATAAACCTTGTAGTGGTATTACTAAATCAAAGGGTATACATTTTTTTAGCCCTTTGAGTATAATTCCAAATTGCCTTCCAGAATAGTTGTGTCAGTTCACAACTCCACCAGCAATGTCCCAGATTTGCTATATTCCCTCCAACATTTAGCACATACCTTTACAGTTATGTTGGTCAATCTGACAGGTGTGAGGTATTATGTCAGGGTTGTTTTAATCTACATTTCTCTAATCAAGAGTGATTATGTGACATTTTTGTGTGTGATTATGGATAGTTTTGATTTCATCTAAAAACTGCCAACACAACATTTCCAATAATTATTTTTCAATTGAGGGATGACTTGGATTCTTATAAATTGGACTCAGTTCTTTATATATTCAAGAAAAGAGACCTTTATTAGAGAAATTTGTTAGAAAATGTTTCCCAGTTTGTTGCTTCCCTTCTAAAATCTTGCTTATATTGTTGTTGTTGAGGTTGTTGTTTTTTTTTTTGGTACAAAAATTTTAAATTTAATATAACAAAATTATTCATTTTATATCTTGTAATGTTCTCTATCTCTTGTCATAATTTCAGACATAAATTCTGCCATCCAAAAGGTAAACTATTCTATTTTCCCATAATTTACTTATAATATCACTCTTTACATTTAAATTATATATCAATTTTGACCTTATTTTGGTATAGAGTGTGATATATTGATCTAAATATATTTTTCCAAGTGCTTTTGCAATTTTCCCAGCAATTTTTTATAAAATAATAAGTTCTTCCAAAAGCTGAGATCTTTGGCTTTATCAAACACTAGATTTCTGAGGACATTTACCCCTAATCTTTTTCATTGATCCATCATTCTATTTCTAAGGCAATAACAGATTGTTTTGGTGATTAATACTTAATAGTACCATTTCAGATCTGATACTCATTCTTCACTTTTTTTTTCATTGCCTCCCTTGATATTCTTGAACTTTTCTTCTACATGAATTTTGTTATTATTTTTTCTACTTCTATAAAATATTTTTGTATTTGATTGGTAAAGCACTAAATATAGTAATTTATGTAGGATTGTCATTTTAAGTACATTAGCTCGACCTACCAATAATCTAACTTTATTTATGTGAAAAATGTTTTTTTTAATTGTATTCATATAATTTCTGGATTTGTCTTGGCAAATAGATTTCCGAATATTTTATATTGTCTTGAGTCACTTTAAATAGAGTTTCTTTTTCTAGCTCTTACTGTTGGACTTTGTTGGAAATAAATAAAAATGCTGATGATTTATGTGGGTTTATTTTTTATCCACCAACTTTGTTAAACTTACTAATTATTTCAAATATTTGTAGTTGATTTTCTTGGATTCTCTAAGTATATCATCATAGCATCCTTAAAGAATGACTATTCAGTTTTTTTGCTGTCTACTTTAATTTCTTCAATTTAATTTTCTTATTTAATTGTAAAGCTAGCATTTCTAATACAATATTAAGTAGTTATGGGGATAATGGAAATCTTTGATTCACTCCTGGTCTTATTGGGAAGGCTTCTATTTCAGTCTCATGGCAGATGATACTTGCTGATGGTTTTAAATAAATACTACTTATTATTTTAAGAAAAGGTCCTTTTATTCCTATGCTTTCTGGTGTTTTCCACAAGAATGGGTGTTGCATTTTGTCAAAGACTTTTTTAGCATTTATTGAGATGATCATGGGAGTTCTATTAGTTTGATAAATGTCATGGTCAATTATGCAGATAGTTTTATTTATATTAAACCAGCCTTGCTTTCCATGCATAAATCCCATCTTGTTTTAATGTATAATCCTTGTGATGTATGCCTGTAGTTACTTTGCTAGTGTTTTATTTAAGATTTTTACATCAATTTTCATTAAGGAAATTGGTCTGTAATTACATTTATATGTTTTTGGACTTACTGGCTAAGGTATCAACACCATATTTGTATCATAAAAAGAATTCATTAGGACTTCTTTCCTTATTTTGCCAAATAGTTTGATTATTATTGGGATTACTTATTCTTTAATATTTGATAGAATTCACCTGTGAATCCAACTAGACCTGGGGATTTTTTTAGGGAGTTCCTCAATGGCTTTTTAAATTAATTCTTTCTGGTATGAGATTATTCAATTATTCTATTTCCTCTTTTAATGTACCCAATTTATACTTTTGTAAATATACATATGTTACACTTAGATTGTCAGATTTATTGTCACATCATTGGGACAAATAGCTCCTATTGATTGCATTAATTTCCCCTTCATTGGAGGTGAAATTACCATTTCAATTTTTGATATTGGTAATTAAATTCTCTTCTTTCCTGCTTTTAGACAAATTAACCAGTGGTCTATTTATTTTATTTGTTGTTTTATACAACTAAATCCTAGTCTTATTTTTTAAATCAGTAGTTCACTTACTTTTAAATTTTATTAATTTCTCCATTGATTTTTGAGATTTTCAATTTAATCTTCATGTTGCAATTTCTAAATTTCTATTTTTTTTTCTAGATTGTAGTTCTATTTCTGATTCATTGATCTGTTTTTCCCCCCATTTTACTGATAAATGCATTCAGGGCTATAAAGCTTCCCTTGAGTACTGTTCTAGCTATATTCCATGAATTTTGATATGTTGTCTCCTCATTTTCATTGCCTTAGATGAAATCAGTGATTGTTCCCATGATTTGTTCTTTGACCCACTGGGTTTGAAGAATTACATTATTTAGTTTCCACTTAATTTTTAATTTGTCTTTCCATGATCCCTTATTGATTATGATTTTTAATGCATTGTCATGTGAAATGTGGTATTTATTTTTTTTGCATTTTGTTGTAATGTTTATACATCCTAACACATGCTTAAATTTTCATATACACCATGTGCTGCTGAAAAGAAAGTATATTCTTTTCCATCCCTATTCAATTATCTCCAGGGTTCTATTAAATCTAATTTTAAATTTTCATTTACTTCTTTGACTTCATTATTTATTTTTGGTCAAATTTATTTACTTTTGATAGAGGAAAGTTGAGGTTCTCCATTACTACAGTTTTACTATCTGTCTCCTACTTTATTTCCTTTTTATTCTTCTTTAAAAATGTATTGCCCATCACCACCATCATCCTTTCCTCTATTATAATAACTCTCCCCTCATACACACACACACTGGTGGCTCTTTATGTGAAATAACTTACCCTATTTTAATTTTATCTACTTATTTATTTAAGTCAATCCTCTTTTCAACCCTAGGTTTTTGTGCACAACATCATAAAAAGCTTACTACCACATGCTCTGTGTTTACTTATTCTAATTACTATGATAATGATAAAAAATTAAGAGTCACAAATAAAATCTTTCCATATAGGAATATAAACAATTTGACCTTACTGAAGCCCTTGGATTTTTTTTTTCTCTTACTGAATTTTAATAATTCTGTTGAATTTTGTTTTTGGACACTGCCTGTTTTTCTTTAAGTCTGACCTTTTTTTTCAAGAATGCTTAGAAATTTTCTACTTTATTAAATGACCCTATTTTCCTTTGAAGGAATATAGTCAGTTTTGTTGGATAGGTGATTATTGGTTGTAAACCCAGTTGTCTTGCCAGTGTGGAAGTTTCCAGAACCTGTGTAATTCTGACTGGGCCTCTATGATATTTGAATTGTTTCTTTAGTATTTGTACTACTTTCTCATTGGTTGGTGAGCTTTTGAACTTGCCTATATCTTTCCATGGAGTTGTCATGTGATGATTTATTACAGGTGATCATCTGTGGATTGTTTTGATTTCTAATTTACTAATTTACAATATCAGAACAGTTTTTTTTATTATTTCTTTTAATATGATGTCTATGTTCTGTTTTGTTTTTCAACATGACTTTCAGGTAGTCCAATAATTCCTACTTTGTCTCTCCTGGATCTATTTTCTAGGTCAGTTTTAAATGAGATATTTCATACTTTTATTCTATTTTTTTCATTCTTTTGATTTTGTTTATTTTTTCCTCATGTCTCATGAAGTTGTTAGCTTTTATTTTTTCTAATTAACTATTTTTTCTAAGTTTTAAATTATAATTTTTAAAGAATGAATTTCTTCCCTCATCTTCCTTTTCCTTTTGGTCTATTCTACTTTCCATAGAACTCTTTTCTTCATTGAATTTTTGTGACTTTTTTCACTTGAACAACTTTGCTTTTTAATCTATTTTCTTTTTTTAATTCTTTCATTTCTTTTTCCCATTTTTATTATTTTATTTTTCAGTTCATTCTTGAGTTCTTCCAGTGAATAAGACAAACTGCCATTTTTCTTTTAAGTTCTGCATGTGGTTGTTTGGATCTCACCTTCCCCAATTGACTCTGTGTCTTGCTCTTTGTCTCCATAGAAAATTTCCAGAATTAGGTGTTCCTTTTCCTATTTTATCATTTTCCAAGCCTTTTTTTTGCCTGTGAACTAGGAGTCCTGAAAGATAATTATTCTGTCTCCTCTGTTGATGACTTACAGGACTCAGAACTTTGAGCTATTTTCCCCTGGGACTAAGAGTTTCACAAAAGCACAGTCTTGAAAGGGTCAAGTGCTATAGATATCTGAACTTCACTGCCAGGTGGTGCAAGGGTCTGGGACTTTAAATAGTGGGTGTGGGTGTGGGGTACTCTATTGTTGGTATAGGCAAGGTCCAGGGATCTGAAAGTTGGTCTATGCCCTGGCTTCAAACCTGGTTCAATAGATGGGGATTGGTCAGCCCACACTCCTATGTGTACAGTTTTGCTTCTGGTTCCCCCTTATGCTGTGAAAATTGACTCTCACTGCCTTTTATTTTCAAGTTGTGTTTAGCAGGAGAGGCCCCTTACTACATCTTGCTGTTGGTTTTTTACTTTTGTCTTTTTTAGGTGGTTTTTAAAGATTAGCTTAGAGGGATTCTCAGAGTGGTTTCAGTTTTTGCTACTACTAAGCCTCCATCTTGTTTCCACCCCTTCATAAACCACTATTCTCAAGAGTTTTCAATAGTAGAGGATAAATGTATGTTACTCTGAAAGAAACTAAAAATAAAATAGAAAGAAAAATTATTCCATTCATAAAAGAACACAGTGCAAAGGGTTAGAAGAAGTTATTATTTGTCCAAGATTTTAGATAGATGGATAGTTATAGTTTTAAAATCATAGCTATAGTTATAATTATTATATATTGTACATATGTATATTATGTGTGTATATGTACATGTACATATTGACATTTAATGCAATTTTGTTGTAATTTAGAGAAATTGAATATCAAGTAGGCTTGTTTGGATTTAATTAAAAGTGTATAAAAATAAACATTGTGAAAGAAATCTGTAAAGAAGAGTTGAGTAATTAGGTGAAGATTGTTGTGCCACCCATAGGAGTTTGTTAAACTAAAGGCAATAGAGTACCACTTAAGATTCTTTAGCAGAATAATATAATGATCAGATTTACACCTTAGGGACATTATTTCTCAATCTTTATAGAGAATTAATAAGAGTATAGATATCAGAATGATGAGGAGAATAGGGTCAGAAAAACCCAGCAAAGGGAGGCAATCTTGAAGGAAAGGATGGCCAGCTATGTTAATTCTTCAGAAAGATTAAAGAGGAAGGAAATCATGTTTAACTGAGTACTATAAATTATTACAGATGTAGGTTGATTTCTATAACAGAAATTGAATCGTCAAAATGTAAATCTTGCATGATTATGCACATTTTTCATTGTCCTTTAGCTGTCATTGAATCAGAATATGGAGAAAATAAATATATTTAAAAATTTTAAATTCAAGGGGCATTGTGGGATGATGATTAGTTAGGTCATGAAACTCTTTGCCCTACAAAAATCCTCTAGTCCACTGTGATCTACATACATTTTACACAAAGATGAATAAGAAGTCAAGGAGATGAATAGAATATTAGATAAACTAAATATGATATCTGGAGAGAATTGAATGATAACATAAAAGAATATACCTTTGTCTCTGTGGTGCATAGTACCTTTACAAAAACTGACCAAATAAGAGGGGGGGGAAAGTATTTTAGTTGTGAAAGGTTACATTGTAGGAGGCAGGAATTTGATCAAAAGTCAGTACACAATTTATTAAATGCAAAAACACTTCATTTATTATTAGGAAATATGGATAAGAAATAGGAAGTAGGAAAGTAAAAGTAATCTTATAATAGATTATAATTATACCCAAGATCCCAATTCTAACTAAATTTCTCAAAAAATGTCCTACATCTCTCTGCTTCAGAGGGCAGTATCTGCTGCTAGGCCGAAGACCTTGCTTATTCTCCTATTCTCTATATCTGATAATATAACCACTATCTATCTACCTTATCTCCACCAAGTTAATTGAAAATGAATAAGGTTATTAAGGCCTTAAATCCTTTTCTCTAACTCCAACAGTCCCAGGGAGATCCATTGGATCCAGAGACCAAAAAACTCCTTTCCAACTGTCTGCAACTTACAAACCACACAGCCACACCCTTCTAAAGGTCACCAATTGCCAAGAGGAATAGCAGGGGTCACCAACTAACAACAGGCCCAGCCAGGTGTCTCTTACTCAGAAATCTTATTGCTCCTTTTCCTCTCATGTATTTTAAGATTATAATGGATGTCCAATAACTGCAAGTATTATATTTTATAAGATTTATTAATAATCACTTTAAGTAGAGGAAATAGATAAAGCCTCAGTAAAAGCAAGTTTACCAGATCATGAAAGCAGGATAAGAGAGAGGATGAGTGTGGTGACAGAAACCTTATCTCCAAAACATAAGAATGTAACATGAGTATAAAAGTGGGATTCTGTGAAGCACATAGTCCTGAGGTACAAAATTCTAATTACACAATCTCCCCTGTGATTCCAATGGAAAAAAGAACATGTAGAAATCTCCCAGATTTACATAACTAGTTTCCCCAGGGAATTAGCACACATAGCCAACTTAAAACATTTTCAACTAGAGGTACACACAATATTGCACTCTCACAAGGAAAATTACAATAAGTTGGGGATAAGAGGGAAATAAAAGAGAAAGACAAGAAAACCAATGATTGCTACATTGACCAAAAAAAAAAACAAAACAAAACACATCAATTTGGGAGTAGTCCCTTTTGGCATGAGAGTATACATTCAAACCAATGTGTTCAACCCCCCACAGCTGAAATCACCACATCCCAAAGTTCAGTCTGGATCTTTTCGTGTAGCATGTGGTTTCTGTAGGCATCTTCATTGTTACCTTCTCCAAAAAGTTCACTTTCTGAATTTGGGGAGGTAGCAAGTTTCTTATCCTGAAATTATTCTCAAAAGAACTTAAAGTTTTCATTATAGGATAACAACACAATCCCCCCTAAGGAGGGTGTTGACAAACACATGGATTACTCAGGGATGCATGACTGAGTTATGAGGTATATGAATCAATTGTCAAAAGAAATCAAAAACATCAAAAAATTCAAACAAAAGAGAAAAATAATTTCTGGATGAAACATAAAATTGCAAAATCTTAAGTATAAAAATTATAAGTAAGGAAAAATAAACCTTTAACAGGTCTTCAATCAGGGCCCAATGAAAGTAATTTATGTCCCACAATCCTATAGTAGCAATTATGCACTTACCCAATCAGTAGCGATGACTAAAGAAAATTGCTACACTATGAAAAAGAGAAAAGGGACTAGATTTTGAAGGAGATGGGAAATAGCATTCCCTGTTATGATTTTACTTTTGTTCTCAGGGATAGAGGAGCAAGGATGATAGTCAAACTTTGGTACTTGTCAGAATGTGGCATGGGGAAGACCTGTGTCTGACATATGTCAAACAGCCACAACCTCAAACATCAAACAAGTGTAAGTACTCTGTCTTGATGCAGAATCTCATTAATCCCTCCAAGATTGGTTGGGCTCTTTGACCTAGTGCTCATTAGCACTCTGCGGATTAACTTTGTGTACACAATTAAGCATTTCTGATATCTTCTCCTGGAATCAGACTCAATTATTGATCAAAGTCCCATAATATTTACCAATCAATGGTAGGTTTCCATAGTCTAAAGGTTTTGGGTCTGCATTGATAATAGGGCAAATGGACATTTTAAACTTAGTGCAAAATCAAAAAAACATTAATACTGGTAACATGTACTTTGAGTAGAAAAAATGAGAGAAAAATCCTCAAATACGATATTACACATACAAGGAAAAACAATAATAGTGGGAAGAGTCAAGATGATGGCCTAGAAGGAGCAGAATTTCAGAACTCTGAACACCCTTCCTTACTGATCACAAACCTAACAACAAGACGGAGCCAAGGAACCCTCCTGCTGGCCTCAATTCAAAAGGTATGCCCCCCCCAATAGCCAGAATCCAAGTACACTTGGGTTTAAGGGGAAGGCAGAAGGAAGGTCTTAGGAACCCTCCCTCCACACACCTAGAGTGCTGAGCACCCAGTGGCAGCAGGAACCTCTGAGAAGGCAAAGGTGCTGATCTGGAGGGTGTACCTTGTGGGCAGAGCTGTGCCAGGCTCAGAGCACTGAACACAATTGGCACAGAAGGAGCTAGAGAGTGAGCATAGAGCTGGCAGCCTGGTCTGAACTGTGGAGATCCTCCATATTTGCTCTAGTCTTCCAGGAGGTTCTGGCCTCAGAGCATACATAGCCCAACCCAGCTGAACTTAATCTCATTAAAAAACTTCAGAACTTAGGGAAGCCCAGGCTCCACACCCCTCCCTCATTGACTGCTGGACTTTAATTCAATCCTCAGAGGACAGGGAAGCTCAGTCTCCAGCAGCAGCAGGAACCTCTGGGTGGGCAAAATTGCTAGTCTAGAAGGTGTACATAGTAGTCAGGGCTTCTCAAGCTCAGAGCTTAGAACACAGATAGCAGAGAAGGAACTAAAGAGGGTTCATAGAGGTAGCAGCCTGGCCAGAGCTGTGGAGACCCTCCATATTTGGCCCAGCCTTACAGGAGGTTTTGGCCTCAGAGCACACCCAGACAAACTCAACCGAACTTAACCCCCTCAAAAGACTTTAGAACTCAGGGAAGCCCAACACTTTCCCTCACTAACTACTGGACTTTAATCCAATCAAAAGGCTGCAGAAGAAAGGGAAGCTCAAAACCCCAACAACCCTCCCCCAGAGACTGCACCAAAAGATCTTCTGTTAAAGGTCCAAGAGGAGAGACTGACAGAAGCCCCCAAAAACAAAAAAAAAATGAAAGGAGCAAGAGGAAAGACAAAAACTGGGAGCAAAGAAGGGGTGAATATGAGCAAACAACAGAAAAAGAAGAAAGAAATTACAATAGACAGTTTCTATACAGCAAATGGAACAGAGGGGGAGAGATCAACAAACAATAAATCAGAAATCCCAGCAAATTGGATACAGGCTTTGGAAGAACTCAAAATGCAATTCAAAACACAATTAAGAGAGGCTGAAGACAACTTTAACAGCAAGATAAGTCATCTGGAAACAGAAAACAGTGTCTTGAAAGCCAAAATTAATCAGCTGGAAAATGAGGGAAAGGAGATGAAAGATGAGGCAAAGAAGATGAAAGATGCCCTCCATAGAAAATCAGACCAGAAAGAGAAGGATGACAAAAAACCAGGGATGAAATCCAGTCTTAAAGAATCAGAATACAACAAAAAGAATTAAGTGACCTCACAAGGCAACAGGACACTATAAAACAAAACCAAAAGAATGAAAAAAGAGACTTTGAATGAACGCCCTAATACGGAAACCAATAGCATTAAAATGGGCTTTGTTTGAGGAAACATGTGATATGCAGAGGAATCATGCATCGCCAATAGGAGAAATGGGAGGGGGGGAGGGAAAAAAAGGTGATCTTTGTTTCTAATGAATAATGTTTGAAAATGACCAAATAAAATAATGTTTTTAAAAAAGCAAAGAATGAAAAAATTGAGGAAAATATGAAGCATCTCATTCACAAAACAGAGGATTTAGAAAATCATTCGAAGAGACAATTTAAGAATCACTGGTCTACCAGAAGACCATAATAAAAGAAAAAAACCTAAACACAATAACACAGGAAATTATTCAAGAAAACTGCCCCAATATTCTAGAACAAAAGGGAAAAGTGGAGATTGAAAGACTCCACAGATAACCTCTTGTACTTAATCCCCAACTGACCACACCCAGGAATGTTATAGCCAAATTCAAGAACTATCAGACCAAAGAAAAGATATTACAAGCTGCCAAGGAGAAGTCATTCAGATAGCATGGAACCACAGTGAGGATAACACGGGATCTAGCTGCATTCACACTGAAGGACCGAAAAGCATGGAATATGATATTCCTGAAAGCAAGGGAACTAGGTCTAAAACCAAGAATCAACTACCCAGCAAAAATGACTAAATTCTTACAGGAGAAAGTATGGTCATTCAACAAAATAGAAGAATTCCAAGAATTTGCAAAGAAAAGACCAGACCTGAACAGAAAATTTGATGTCCAAACACAGATCACAAGAGCATCATCAAAAGGTAATTAAAAAAGAGGGAAAAAATGAAAAAACAAAAAACAAAAAAATTTATGAAACACAATAAGTTAAAATGATATCTATCCCTTTAAGAAAAGAGGTCATTGGTAACTCTTAAAATCTGTTGTTATCTATCACCTGGGCAGCTAGAAGTATTGCACTTAAGGGAACAGGGACAAACTGTATAGGAGGAAAGGACAATATATAAATTGGTATATAGACATATGCATGAATAAATACATATACATGTGTGTACATATATATATATATGTACAATTAGCATAAAAAAGAGGTTTATACTAAAAGAAATGGGAAAAGAAACAAATGGAGGTAAATTTATATGTCACAAAGAAGCTCATGGCAGGAGGGGTGAGAACATCAATACACTGGAAGGGTAAAGAGTTTGGAGATAGGAAATACTCAACTTCTACGTGCTTTGAAACAGAACCAAAAGGGGAAGAACAATCCAATCCATTGGGACAGAGAATAGATTTGCACCCTATAGGGTAGTAGAAGGTTAATAAACAGACTGGTGGGGAGGGAAGTAGTACAAAGGAGGGAGAGGGTGAGGGGGGAAATTTTAGAAAGACTACAGGGAAAATAATGTGGGGGAATAAAAAGGGAGGGTGCTAGAATGGGAAGTAAAATATGGGTGGGAACTAGGGGAACTGATTAAAAGCAAGCATTGGTGTAGAAGGAAATAGTGAAGGAAGAAAAGACAGGACCTGGAGTAGAAATCAAAATGCTGGGAAATACACAGCTAGTAATCATAACTCTGAATGTGAATGGAATGAACTCACTCATAAAATGCAAGTGAATAGCAAAGTGGATTAGAATCCCAAACTCTACCATATGCGGTCTATAAGAATCCCACATGAGGAAGGTAGATATGCACAGGGTGAAAGTAAGAGGATGGAGCCAGGTCTATTGGGCATCAACTAATAAAAAAAAAGGCAGGAGTCATAATCATGATATCTGACAAAGGCAAAGTAAAAATAAATCTAGTTAAAAGAGAAGGGAAAGTAATTACATCCTGATAAAAGGCAGTATAGACAATGAGGAAAATATCCGTACTCAACATGTATGCACCAAATGGCATAGCATCCAATTTTCTAAAGGAGAAACTAGTGGAGCACAAGGATGAAATAGATAGAAAAACTATACTAGTGGAGACCTGAACCTTCCTCTATCTGAACTAGATAAATCAAACCAAAAAATAAATAAGAAAGAGGTAAGAGAATTGAATGAAATGTTAGAAAAATTAGTATTAGTAGAGTTAGTAGACATGTGGAGAAAAATAAATAGGGACAAAAAGGAATATACCTTCTTTTCAGCAGCACATTGTACATTCACAAAAACTGACCATGCATTAGGAAACAAAAACAGTGAAAACAAATGCAAAAGAGGAGAAATAATAAATTCAACCTTCTCAGATCACAATGAAATGAAAATAATAATTAGTAAGGGTACATGGAGAGGTAAATCAAAAATTAATTGGAAATTGGACAATATGATTCACCAAAACCAGTTAGTTAAAAAACAAATTATAGAAACAATTGATAACTTTATTGAATAAAATGATTATGATTAGACATCCTTTCAAAACCTATGGAATGCATTCAAAGCAGTACTCAGAGGAAAATTCATATCCTTGACTTCATATATTAACAAATTAAGAAGGGCAGAGTTCAATGAATTGGGCGTACAAATTAAAAAAAATTAGAAAGTGAACAAATTAAAAATTCTCAGATGAAGAATAAATTAGTGATCCTAAAAATCAAAGGAGAAATTAATAAAATTGAAAGTCAAAGAACTATTAATTTAATAAATAAGACTAGACACTGGTAATTGGGAAAAAAAAACAAATAAAATAGATGAAGCACTAGTCTGTCTAATTAAAAAAAAGGAAAGATAAAACCAAATTGAGAGTATCCAAGATGGAAAGGGAGACCTCACCTATAATGAAGAGGAAATTAAGGCAACCATTAAAAACTACTATGCCCAAATATATGGCAACAAATATGGCAATCTAGGTGATATGGATGAATACTTACAAAAATATAAATTGACTAGACTAACAGAGAAAGAAATAAATTACCTCAACAACACCATATCAGAAAAAGAAATTGAACAATCCATCAAAGAACTTCCCTAAGAAAAATTCCCCAGGTCCAGATGGATTCAAAAATGAATTCTATCAAATATTCAAAGAAAAACTAATCCCAATGTTATTTGACAGACTAAGCAAAGAAAGAGTTCTACCAAATTCATTTTACGATATAAACATGTTACTGATCCTAAAGCCAGGCAAGTCAAAAACAGAGAAAGAAAACTATAGACCAATCGCCTTAATGAATATAGATGCAAAAATCTTAAATAATATAGTAGCAAAAGGACTCCAGCAAGTGTCATGAGAGTTATTCACTATGACCAGGTAGGATTCATACCAGGAATGTAAGAATGGTTCAATATTAGTAAAACCATCCACATAATTGACCATATTAACAAGCAAACTGACAAAAATCACATGATAATCTCAATAGATGCAGAAAAAACCTTTGAAAAAATACAACACCCATTCCTATTGAAAACACTAGAAGTATAGGAATAGAAGGATCTTTCCTAAATATAATAAACAGTATTTATCTAAAACCATCAGCAAATATCATCTGCAATGGGGATAAACTAAAAGCCTTACCAATAAGATCAGGAGTGAAACAAAGATGCCCATTATCACCTCTATTATTTAACATTGTATTAGAAACACTAAAAGTAGCAATTAGAGAAGAAAAATAAATTTAAGGTATTAAAATTGGCAGTGAGGAGACCAAGCTATTACTCTTTGCAGATGATATGATGGTCTACTTAAAAAATCCTAGAGAATCAACTAAAAAGCTAGTCGAAATAATCAACAACTTTAGTAAAGTAGCAGGATACAGAATGAACCCACATAAGTCATCAGCATTTCTGTATATCTCCAATCTATTTCAGCAACAAGAATTAGAAAGAGAAATTCCATTTAAAATCAACCTAGACAATTTAATATACTTAGGAATCTATCTGCCAAGACAAACACAGGAACTCTACAAACACAACTACAAAACACTTTCCACACAATTAAAACTAGATCTAAACAATTGGAAAAGCATTGATTGCTCATGGGTGGGATGAGCTAACATAAAAAAAGGACAATCCTACCCAAATTAATCTACTTATTTAGTTCCATACCCATTGAACTACCAAAAAACATTTTTACTGAATTAGAAAAAAACCTAACAAAGTTCATTTTGAAGAATAAAAGATCAAGGATATCTAGGGAAATCATGAAAAAAAAATGCAAAGGAACAGGACTTGCTGTTCCAGATCTCAAACTATACTATAAATCAGTGGTTATCAAAACAATTTGGTACTGGCTAAGAGACAGAAAAGAGGATCAGTGGAATAGACTTGGGGTAAATGAACTATGAAAGACAGTCGATGACAAACCCAAAAGACCCCAGCTTTTGGGACAAAAACACACTTTTTGATAAAACCTGCTAGGAAAATTGGAAGACATTATGGGAGAGATTAGGTTTGGATCAACATCTCACACACTACACCAAGATAAACTCAGAATGGGTGAATGACCTGAATATATATATATATATATATAATACATATATTATATATGTATATATAATATATAAAGCAAATTAGGCAAACAGAATAGTATACTTGTCAGATCTTCGGGCAAGGAAAGACTTTTAAGTCAAGCAAGAACTAGAAAAAAACCGCAAAAAGTAAAATAAATAATTTTGATTATGTCAAATTAAAAACGTTTTGTACAAAGAAAACTAATGCATACAAAATTAGAAGGGAAGCAGCAAATTGGGAAACAATCTTCATTACAAAAATCTCTGACAAACATCTAATTACTCAAATCTATAAAGAGCTAAACCTGTTGTACAAAAAAATCATGCCATTCTCCAATTAAAAAATGTGCAAGGTACATGAATAGGCAATTTTGAGTTAAAGAAATTATATCTATTAATAAGCACATGAAAAAGTGTTCTAAATCTCTTATAATCAGAGATATGCAAATCAAAACAACTCTGAAGTATTACCTCACATCTAGCAGATTGGCTAACATGACAGCAAAGGAAAGTAATAAATGTTGGAGGGGATGTGGCAAAGTTGGGACATTAATTAATTGCTGGTGGAGTTGTGAACTGATCCAACCATTCTGAAGGGCAATTTGGAACTCTGACCAAAGGGCGATAAAAGTCTGTCTGCCCTTTGATCCAGCCATAGCACTACTGGGTTTATAACCTAAAGAGAAAGTAAGGAAAAAGACGTGTACAAGAATATTCAAAGCTGTGCTCTTTGTGGTGGCAATAAATTGGAACATGAGAGAATGACCTTCAATTGGGGAATGGCTGAACAAATTGTGGTATATATTGGTGATGGAATACTATTGTACTCAAAGGAATAATAAAGTGTAGGAATTCCATTGGGACTGGAAGAACCTCCAGGTATTGATGCAGAGTGAGAGCAGCAGAACCAGGAAAACATTGTACACAGAGACGCATACACTGTGGTTAAATTGAACATAATGGACTTCTACATTAGTGGCAATGCATTGACCATGAACACGTTGGAGGAACCTGGAGGAACCTAAGAGAAAAACCACTATTCACATTCAGGGAAAATACTGTGGGAGTAGAAACACCAAAGAAAAACAACTGCTTGAATTCGTGGGTCAAAGGGATAGGGTTGAGGATGTAGAATCTAAATGAATATCCTAGTGTAAACAACAACATGGAAATAGTTCCTGATCAAGGAAACATGTAATACTCAATGGAATTATGCATTTGCTGCAGGAGGAATAGGTGGAAGGGAGGGAGGGAAATAATGTGATTATTGTAGCCAAGGAATAATGTTCTAAATTGACTAAATAAACTTATTCAAATGGGGAAAAAAACAATTTCAAGCCATTTTAGAGGCACCAAAAAAAATAAAGTGTAATCAATTAGAAAAAAATAAAATGTTGCCATTGTACCATTGTACTCTCAAAAAATGTTCTGATAAAAAAGTAAAACAATAATAAAATTTAAAATAAATCAAAAATATATAGTTCAAAATCAGTGACACACTGTGTCAGCCAAGAAGAGGCACAATACAAAGTTCTTCTCACCCCAAAATTAAATCCATTTTCTTTTTAACTTGGATGTGATCAAAAGTATGAGTGCAAATGATTTTCACAATCTGGGGAAATGGAGGCTGCAAACAATCCCTAGAAAATAAGGCACCAAATGAATCCCCCTCTGTTTAACTTCTCTCTCTAATGGAAATGTTATAATTATTGTTCTCTTCTGAATACAAGAGAAATAATCCACATATATATCCCACTTTAATCCCCAAAGATTATTACCCCAAAGGATTACAATCACAGAATTAAAATCTAAAAACCAATACCCATTACCCCTCCCTTCTCTCTCAAGCAAAGGCACACTTAAACACTCCATGCCCATTGCCATTTAATCAACAGGTGACCTCAATGAATCTGGTGATAAATCTAGCATCTATGAGGACCTATGGCTTTACTTCAGAAAAGGGTTTGTGCAAGTTGTTTATGGACTTTTACAATATTATTTTCTTCAGTCCAGTCATAGGAGGAGGCACAAATAAAGACAATGTAACAGTACATATAGCTTTTGTACAAAACACAGTAACCTAAAGTGACTTAGATTTAAGTAACAAAAGATATTAGATTCACTTAATATAGAAACTTGAAAAAAATTAAATCTTAAAATAATCAGCAAATGCAATATATGTGACAGAATATAGGCACTGAATTCAAGAATCCATTTCTCCAATTCCAATAGTTGTGTTATAGACTTCACTATTTGGAGGGGAAGAAACTCAATCAGTTAACATCAATAAGGCAATGGGGTCTGAAGAGGCTTAAAATTTCCCTCCAGACTCATTAAGTTCCTTCCCCTCCCCAGTATCATCATCCATTTAGATTCCTTTGGTCACACATCTGGGGTTCCCCATATCCACACTGGGCATAGTGTGGACACATCCTATATTGAATGTGTTGTAGAGACTGGGCAGTCCAAAATGATAAGGGGGTTTAGGGAGATGAATCTCCCCTTTTAATCTTGAGATTACTCAAGCTATTAACTGTGAGGAATCCTATCAATACAAAAACCCCAAGGAACAGCAGCAAGAAAAGACACCCTAAAGATGTAAGCTTCATGAACTGAGGAAGGCTGGAAATGGAAGCTGTTTGAGATAAGCAGGAAACTGGGCCATGCAATCTCTACTTCCTGTCCATAGGTGATGCTGCCCTAGTGTGCACTGGCTAAGAGTAAAAGCCTCACAAGGAATTTTTGGGAGAAGAGTTCTGTTCCTTCCTCCCCACAGTGGTAAAACCAATGACCCTGTAATACTTCAATCCCCATTCCCACAGCCAGAAGCATGGAAGCCCTCCTGGGTTAGCCAGGCTGGGTTGGTGTGGATAGAATGGATTGGCTTCTCCATGCTGTGTTCCGCTGCTGAAAATCAGCTAGCACAGGCTTGAAACCCACATGGGTATGGGGGGGGTTGCCCAATGGGACTTGGATCTCACCCCTTTGGTAGGAAAAAGAAGATGATTCCAAATAACTCAGACCTTCAGGAACACAGCAGTGATAGTAAAGCAAGGGGAAAGAAGGTGCAAACTGCAATAGCTCACAGATAATAGAAATGGCAAGGACCTCCAGGCAGTATCTGGTCAAACCTGTGAGGCAGCTGTAGTGTAGCAGTGAGGGAAAACACCAAAGAGAATTCCCTGGGGGGAGGGAGGGGAAGAAGGCTGTGGTAATAGAGAAATGTGGCTTTGCAAAATTTATCTACTCCCTACTCTTTACTTAAAGGCTTTCTTAAAAGAAAATTAAGCATTCTTTTTCCATAGTAGTTGCCAAAAAATGTAAGATTAAAATTAATATCCAATCACTCCAAGTATTATATTTTATTAAATTTATTAATAATCACTTAAAGTAGAGAAAATAGATAAAGCCTGAGTAAAGGCAAGTTTACCAGACCACAAAAGTGGGGGAAGAGAGAGGGGAAGCATGGTTACAGAAACCTTATCTCCAAAATATAAGGACATAACGTGAATACAAAAGTCGAATTCTGGGAAAGGTAGTCCTGGGGTACAAAATTCTAATTACACAATATAAAAAGGATAAATTAATAAAAACTCCCTTAACATAGTTAAATGTAATAACAAAACAAAACAAAACCAGAAATATTCAATTCATCCTTCTCAGAGAATAACACAATGAAAAATGTATATAATAAGGAACCATAGAAGCAAAAAGTAAACTAAATATGACTAAATAACTTAATCATAAATGATGAGATTTTTATAGGACAAATTATTGAAACAATAAATAATTTCATTAAGGGGGATAGTAAAATGTGACAATATGCCAAAACCTAGTGGATAAAGAAAAACAGTAGGGGAAAATGTATGTCTATAAATGCTTGTATTAATAAAATGAAGAAAAGATTAATGAATTGGGAGTGTAATTTTTTAAAAAAAAATCTAGAAGAACAAATTAAAAATCTCCAACTAAACACCAAATTAGAAATCTTAAAAATTAAAGGTGAGATCAGTAAAACTGAATGTAAAAGAACCATTGAAATAATAAATAAGGCTACAAGTTAGTTTTGTGGGGAAAAAAATCAAAATTGTTTTATTTATCATATTAGAATTTTTCAGGGAAAAAACTATATCATCAATAACTTTAAACTATTGAAGAGCAAAGACATGAAATGAAATAAGAAAGGTAGAGAGTTTTTTATGATTAGAAGAAAAATTTGGGCAATAGACAAAGAAAGTGTTATATGTAAATTAAATGAGCTAGTACTGTGCCCAAAGACAATGTGAACATGAAGAACTCAGAGAAATTTGTTATGAGTGTCTGAAGTAATGCAGCGATGAGAGCAGAACTAAGGGAACAATAGTCACAATGACTTCAATAATATAAGTAGATTAGTTTGGTTCCATTAAAGAAATAATGAAACATATGCCCCTTCCCTTACTAGAGAGGAGAATATGGAAGATTGCAGATGAATATTGCATAAGATGCCTGGCATCATTACTCTCATGGTTCAATTTGCATACCTGTTTCTTCTCTGTTTCCTGAAAATTAGCCAATAAAATATTTTGCAAAAAAAAATTTTAAGCATTTCTCAATAGTTAGAACCACAGCTCTTTAGTAATAGTTTTCTTTGATGAGAGGATGTATTTTTATTTTATTTTAATCACCAGATATTCACTATGATATTTAAAAATTACTTCTATGTTCACTGTATTTGATCAAATTTGTTTTTCTTGACATAAAGAATGGCCCACCCAAATGAAATGTAGACTTCTGTATAAAAGAATAAAATGTAACTCTTTCATAGCCAAAAATTTCATACAAAAGCATACATGGCCAATAATAACCAAAGGAACAAGAAAACACTATTTTTACACCAAAATAGACCTAAACATTAAGTTGTAGAATCATTTTCTTCAAATACATATCATTTCTCTTTTGAACTCCTATGGGATGCTAAAATGCTGAGCATATAATCAGTAAGCCCTGAGTTCAAATGTGGTTTCAGATATCAGTTATGTAACTCTGAACAAGTCATTTAACTTTCCTCTGCTTCAGTTTTCTCAGCTTAAAAACTGGGATAATTATAGCAATAGCTTGGAGTATTATTATGAAGCTAATAGAAGATCATATTTGTAAAGTACTTTGCTGACCTGTCTTTTCTTTTTTTAATAAATGTCATTTTTCTCTTTGTGGGAATGACTCGGGTCTTGGCTTTCTTCTGTAACTCAGAGCTCCAAATGCAGTGTTACATACCTACTAGGGATAAAATAAATTTTTGATTGAAAGACTAATGATTATTCATTATCAAATGGAAGAAATTATTTAAATTGAAGCTTATATCATCTACAAGGACTTGATTCACAATCCAGAGGTGCAGTACAAGCACAACCCAGGAGACAAGGTGTAGATTAAGAATTTCCAGGACTTCCGGGTAAGCATGGTGGCAGATTAGACACCGCTCACTTCCCCTTCTCAGAACCAATGATACAGAGGAACTCAAAAGACCCCCAAAAGACCATCCTCATAAGAACTGAGGAACTCCACAGGAGGGTCCAGCACTGAAGGTACGTGGGATTCGGGCATCACCACAATATAAGGGAACTAAAAAGCTCTCCCCAAACCTGAGTTGACCTCCTCTTCCCCACCAGACTTACAGAGACAGAGTTAAAGTCACCTCAGGCCAGAATCAACAAGTGAGGGAGGGGCACCACAGGACTGAGCAATGTACAGCCCCAGGTCTGGGGAGCTAACTAAGCCCACCAAGGACCTACCCCTGTGAGCAGTAACACCTGAAACCCTGGCAGACAGGCAAGAGGAGCTCAGACCTCGGGGGCTCAGAACCAGCATGCCATAATCAATGAATGTGCAAAGGGCACCCCTGAAGTGAACAAGGGACACCAATAGGTCTTAGGAGTTAACTAAGACCACCAAGGACTTAGCACTGAAAGCAGTAACACCCCAAACACTGGCAGGCAGGGGAGGGCAGACCCTGAGATGCCCAGGAAGACAGCTCAGCTCATAACAATCGAGAATTGGCCTGAGGGAGGCAAAAGCCTTGATCATTACACCCATACACAGAGAACTAGCCCTCCTTGTTCAGATTTCTGACTGGAAAGGGGAGAAAAAACCATAAAGATGGCAAACAGTGTCCAGGAACAGCATCCCAATACCAAGAAAAGCAAGAAGAAGGGGTTGATTTTGGATACTTTTTATGGAGGAAAAATACAGAATACAGAGGAAATACCAGAAGAGGAAACCCAAATAAATGCTCCAAAACTTTCCAAAAGAAATGGACATTGCCCACAAGCTCTTAAAGAATTTAAGTTGGAGGTAATCAAAAAGATGGAATCCTTCTGATAGGAAAAATAGGAAACAATGCAAAGGGATTTCAACAATCTGAGGGACAAAAACACCCAATTAGCGAAACAACTGGAAGCCTCAAAAAGCAGAGCAGACCAAACCAAAAAGGAAAACAAATATTTAAAGGACAGAATCAGACAACTTCAAGACAATGATCTTGCAAAAGAGCAAGAATTAATAAAGCAAAGTCAAAAGACTAAGAAATTAGAAGATAACATAAAATATCTCACTGACAAGGTGACATATCAGGAAAACAGAGGAAGGAGAGACAATCTGAAAATCATTGGTATACCTGAAAAGCCAGAAATAAACAAAAATCTTGATATAATAATACAAGATATCATTCAAGAAAACTGCCCTAAGGTTCTAGAATAAGGGGGCAAAATAGGCATTGAAAGAGTTCAAAGAACACCCTCTACACTAAATCCCCAAAAGACAACTCCCAGGAATGTAATTGCCAAATTCCAAAGCTTTCAAGAAAAAGAAAAAAATTCTACAAGAAGCTAAAAAGAGACAATTTAGATATAAAGGAATGCCAGTCAGTATCACACAAGACCTGTCAGCAGCCACACTGAAAGACTGAAAGGCCTGGAACATGATATTCAGAAAGGCAAAAGAGCTCGGTCTTCAACCAAGAATCAGCTATACATCAAAACTGACTATATACTTCCAGGGGAAAGTATGGGCACTCGTTCAACAAAATAGAAGATTTCCAAGTATTTGTAAAGAAAAGACCAGAACTCAGTGGAAAGTTTGACGTCCAAACACAAAGAGCAAGAGAAAATGAAAAGGTAAATATAAAGGAAAGGGAAAAGGAGAAAAATGTTATCTTTTTCATTCATTCAAACACTCTTCTATAAGAACTACATTTATATCAAATTGTATATATGACTATGTGGGGAAAATGGAATGAGTAACTCTCAAAAATTGTATGCATTAATAGAGTAATTAGAAGAATCACTCATATGGAAAGATTGGGGCATTAAGATGATATGGAGAAAGGGGGGGAGAAAGAAAAAGGGAGGGGTGGAGTCATTGATGGTACTAAGATATACTTGAAGAAATAGAATAATCTTTCTCACACAAAGATATACGTGGGAAGGGGAGGGGAAGAATTCCCTTACAAGTAGGAGAGGAAGAGAGTGCTAATTGGTATTACTTAAACCTTACTCTCAGTGAAATCCACTCTGAGAGGGAAGAGCATCTAGATCCATTGGGATCTTGAAATCTATGTTATCCAATAGGGTAAGGGAGAAGGGAAAATTAAGGGGGCAGGGGGAGGGAAGAAGAGGGGTGAGGGAAATTAACAGACCCTTAAAAAAAACAAAACAAAAGAAAAACAAACAAGAAGGGAACAAAAATTGGAGGGGCTAGAAAGTGAAGCAGATCAAGGGAGGGGACTGGGGGAAAGATATAAAGTAAAGCACTGGTTTAAGGGTCATAACAAAAGGAGGAAGGTCAGAATTAGGGGAGGATATCAAAATGCCTGGGAATTCACATGTGACAATCATATCTTTGAATGTGAATGGGATGAACTCACTCATAAAATGCAGACGAATAACAGAGTGAATTAGAATCCAAAACCCTCCCATATGTAGTCTTCAGAAAACATTCATGAGGCGGGTAGATACTCACAAGGTCAGAATCAAAGGTTGGAGTAAGACCTTTTGGGCCTCAACTGATAGAAAGGAGGCAAGAGTTGCAATCATGATATCTAACAAAGCCAAAGCAAAAATAGACCGGATTAAAAGGTATAGAGAAGGTAAATACATCCTGTTAAAAGGGAGTATACACAATGAGGAAATATCACTAATCAACATGTATGTACCAAATGGTATAGCACCCAAATTTCTAATGGAGAAACGAGGAGAATTGAAGGAGGAAATAGACAGCAAAATTATATTAGTGGGAAACCTGAACCAATTACTATCAAATTTAGATAAATCAAATAAAAAATATATATAAGAAAGAGATAAAAGATGTGAATGAAATCTTAGAAAAATTAGAGTTAATAGACATATGGAGAAAAATAAATAGGAATAAAAAGGAATACACCTTCTTGTCAGCAGCACATAGTATATTCACAAAGCTTGACCATATACCAGGTCATAGAAATATGGCATACAAATACAGAAAAGCAGAAATAATAAATGCAACATTTTCAGATCATAAGGCAATAAAAATAAAAATCACTAAAGTGTACATGTACAACCAAATCAAAAATTAATTTGAAATAATTAATATGATACTCAAAAATTGGTTAGTTAGAGAACATATCATAGAAACAATAATTTCATTGAAGAAAATGACAACAGCGAGACATCCTTTCAAAACTTATGGGATCTAGCCAATGCAGTATTCAGAGAAAAATTCATATCCTTGAGTGCATATATTAACAAATTAGGGAGGGCAGAGATCAATAAATTTGAAATGCAAATAAAAAAAAACTTGAAAGGGAACAAATTAAAAAAAAAAACAGAAGAAAACCAAATTAGAAATCCTTAAAATTAAGGGAGAAATTAATAAAATCAAAAATGATATAACTATTGAACTAATAAATAAGACTAGAAGCTGGTACTTTGAAAACACAAACAAAATAGACAAAGTATTGGTCAATCTAATTAAAAAAAGGAAAGAAGAAAAGCAAATGAACAACAATCATAGATGAAAAGGGGGACCTTATGTCCAATGAAGAGGAAATTAAGGCAATCATTAAAAACTACTTAGCTCAATTATATGTCAATAAATATACCAATCTAGGAGATATGGATGAAGATTTACAAAAATATAAATTGCCTAGACTAACAGAAGAAGAAATAGAATTCTTAAACAATACCATATCAGAAAAAGAAATCCAACAGGTCATCAGAGAACTGCCTAAGAAAAAATCCCCAGGGCCTGATGGATTCACAAGTAAATTCTATCAAACATTCAAAGAACAGCTAACCCCAATACTATACAAACTATTTGACAAAATTAACAAAGAGAGAGTTCTACCAAATTCCTTTTATGACACAAATATGGTACTAACTCCAAAGCCAGGCAGGTCAAAAATGGAGAAAAAAACTACAGACCAATCTCCCTAATGAACATAGATGCAATAATCTTAAACAGGATACTAG
Organism: Monodelphis domestica; assembly: GCF_027887165.1. Lineage (NCBI taxonomy): Eukaryota > Metazoa > Chordata > Mammalia > Didelphimorphia > Didelphidae > Monodelphis > Monodelphis domestica. The sequence continues at coordinate 49,437,225 of NC_077230.1, forward strand.
CAAAAAGACTCCAGCAAGTGATCAGGAGAGTCATTTACTATGATCAAGAAACATTTATGCCAGGAATGCAAGAATGATTCAATAGCAGGAAAACCATCCACATAATTGACCATATCAACAAGCAAACCAACAAAAATCACATGATTATTTCAATAGATGCATAAAAAGCCTTTGACAAAATACAAAAGAACATTCCTATTGAAAAAACTAGAATGTATAGGAATAGAAGGATCTTTACTAAAAATGATAAACAGTATATATAAAACCGTCAGCAAACATCATCTGCAATGGGGATAAACTAGATGCTTTCCCAATAAGATCAGGACTGAAACAAGGATGTCCATGATCACTGCTATTATTTAACATTGTACTAGAAACACTAACAGTACCAATTAGAAGAAAACGAAATTGAAGGTATTAAAATTGGCAATGAGGAGATCAAGCTATCACTCTTTGTGGATGAAGTGATGGTCTACTTAAAAAATCTTGGAGAATCAACTAAAAAGCTAGTGGAAATAATCAACAACTTTAGCAAAGTTGCAGGATACAAAATAAACCCACATAAGTCATCAGCATTTCTATATATCTCCAACACTTCTCAGCAGCAGGAAATTAGAAAGAGAAATCCCATTTAAAATCATCTTAGACAATATAAAATACTTAGGAATCTATCTGCCGAGACAAACACAGGAACTATATGAACACGACTACAAAATACTTTCCACACAACTATAACTAGATCTGAGCAATTGGAAAAACATTAACTGCTCATGGGTGGGAAGAGCTAACATAATAAAAATGACCATCCTGCCCATACTTATCTATTTATTTAGTGCCACACTCATCAAACTTCCAAAAAACTTCTTCAAGGAATTAGAAAAACCCATAAGAAAATTCATTTGGAAGAACAAAAATCAAGGATATCCAGTGAAATAATGAAAAAAAAATGTGAAGAAAGGTGGCCTTGCAATCCCAGATCTCAAACTCTATTATAAAGCAGTGGTCATCAAAACGATTTGGTACTGGCTAAGAGACAGAAAGGAGGATCAGTGGAATCGACTTGGGGTAAGGGACCTCAGCAAAACCATCTATGACAAATCTAAAGACACCGACTTTTGGGACATAAATCCACTATTTGATAAAAATTGCTGGGAAAATTAGAAGATAGTGTGGGAGAGATTAGGTTTGGACCAACACTTCACACCTTACACCAAGATAAACTCAGAATGAGAAAATGACTTGAACATAAAGAAGCAAACTATAAGTAAATTAGGTGAACACATAATAGTATATTTGTCACACCTTTGGGAAGGGAATAAATTTAAAACCAAGCAAGACTTAGAAAGAGTCACAAAACATAAAATAAATAACTTTGAGTACATCAAATTAAAAAAGTTTCTGTACAAGCAAAACCAATGCAACCAAAATCAGAAGGGAAATAACAATCTGGAAAACAATCTTCATAACAAAAAACTCCAACAAAGGTCTAATTACTCAAATTTATAAAGAGCTAAATCAATTGTACAAAAAAATCAAGCCATTCTACAATTGATAAATGGGCAAGGAACATAAATAGGCAATTTTCAGTTAAAGAAATCAAAATTATTAATAAGCACATGAAAAAGTGTTCTAAATCTCTTATAATCAGAGAGATGCAAATCAAAACAACTCTGAGGTATCACCTCACACCTAGCAGGTTGGCTAACATGACAGCAAAGGAAAGTAATGAATGCTGGAGGGATGTGGCAAAGTTGGAACATTAATTAATTGCTGGTGGAGTTGTGAATTGATCCAACCATTCTGAATGACAATCTGGAACTATGCCCAAAGGGTGATAAAAGCTGTCTGCCCTTTGATCCAGCCATTGCACTGCTGGGTTTGTACCCCAAAGAGATTATAAGGAAAAAGACATGTATAAGAATATTCATAGCTGCACTCTTTGTGGTGGCAAAAAATTGAAAAATGAGGGGATGCCTTTCAATATGTGAATGGCTGAATTTTTGCCACCACAAAGAGTGCAGCGATGAATATTCTTATACATGTCTTTTTTGGGTTTAATTAATTTCTAACAGGCCCTTATATTAGGGTCCAATAAAGAAATTTCTAATCCCACAAGTCTGTAGGACAGAATGCAGTAATGTTTCACTTACCCATTTGCAGCCAAGATTACAGGAAGTTGCCCATGCTATAAGAAAGAAAAGAAACTAGAATTTTATTTTGATAGGAAAGTGTCATTCCCTGGTGTGATTTTTTTTTGCCATTCTCAGGGATATGGGGAGTCAGGATGATAGTCAACCTTTGGTACTTGTCTGAATATTTCACAGAGAGTGTAGATACAAGGAAGTTCTACAACTTAACATATGTCAAGCATCGCAACCTAGAGTCTCACACTAGGTTCAAGTCCTTTCGTATTGGCTTAGAAGTGCATCAATCTTTGCTCCTTGTTTTTATCCCATTTCCTAGAATCAGACACAAACATTAATCACAGTCCCATAACATTTTATCAATAAATGGAAGGTTTCCCCAATTTAAAGCTTTTGGGGTATGCATTAACATTATAGAAAGTATATATATATATATACATATATATACATACATATATATAACATATTACTGCAGAAAAAATAATATTAATTGTAGGTACCTTTAGTATAAGGAATGAGAAAAAAGGGGGGAAATCAATTATTCTAATTAAAATAAAAGAAAAGCAATAATAAATATAAAGGAGAAAAAATCAGAAACTCAATGTGTTACTGAAAAGAGTATCTACTTGTCTATGGATTATTATCTCCAATGCATGTGATAGGATACAGTCAGTCTGAACAGAAGATGCTCTCTTTTCATGTGATCAATGAATCCAAGAACCCTTCTCTCCAATCTTTATAGATGTTGGAGTAGTTAACAATATTTGGAATGACCCTTCCCGGGAAGGCTGAGTTGCTCCAGTACACTGGAAATTCTTTTTTTTTTTTATTTTAATTTTTTTTTATTTTTATGTTACAAACACATATTACTCCTACTCCATGGGAGATTTATAGTAAGAAAGTAAAACTAATGATACAGTACTATCATCTGAAACTGCACCCAACATTCCACTTTCATAGCATCACCATCTCTAATTTTTTTTATTTCCCTCCCTCCCCTCCCCCACCCTTCCCATAGCCAATGCGCAGTTTGACTGGGTATCACCTGTGTTCTTGATCAGAACCTCTTTCCATGTTGGTATTTGCAATAGGGTGTTCATTTGGAGTCTATTTCCCCATTCATATCTCCTTCAACCCATGTGATTAAGCTGTAGTTTTTCTTTAGTGTTTTTACTCCCACAGTTTATCCTCTGGATGTGGGTAGTGTTTTTTCTCCTGTACCTCTCTAGGCTGTTCAGGGTCATTGTGTTGCCACCAGTGGAGGAGTCCGTTACCTCGATTGTGCCACAATGTATCAGTCTCTGTGTACAATGTTTTCCTGGTTCTGCTCCTTTCACTCTGCATCACTTCCTGGAGGTTGTTCCAGTCTCCATGGAATTCCTCCACTGTATTATTCCTTTTAGTACCATCACCAACATATACCATAATTTGAATTTTGATCTTGAAAGTTCTTTTGTATTCTAAGATTGTAATATTGTATTAACAAATGATGATTATAACTTGTGATTCAATTCTTAGTCCACATTTCAGTTTTAAATAGCCAATGTTAATATTAATTTCTCTGGTTCAATACTCGTTTCTATCTAGTTATCTATCATTGTATTCCTTTTGTTTAGATGTTCAGTATTATTAACCCACATTTTTTTATATTTTATAAATTCTATCTATGAACACAATTTTCTCCACTATTTCTTCAATTACTTTTTTTTTCTAGGCATCACAGAGTAATCCAATTTTCTGTCTGACAATCCAAGGATTGGTTTAACAAGACTAGCCACATACTCAATTAACCACAGTTAACCCGTATCATTGGTTCCAGGTTGGACTTAAATTCTTTTGTTTGTTTTATTAAGTTAGCAGGAGACAACCAGATGTTTCTTAGAATTATCTCTCCTGAATCAAGGTTAATTCAATATAGAATGTCTTTAAAAAAATAGGCACCAAAAACTAACCTCATCTCAGGAACCAGACACAGAGCTAGGCATGAAGAGCTTGGCAACCTGCCTAAGAATCAAACTTATTACCAGTCTAAACTGTATCTATTTAGTACAATGGAGATTTGGAGTGGGTTGTTCTCAGCAGACATTCGTGAATCAATAGGCAGCATAATTAATTATGGCCTTTAAAAACAAATCTTGGAAAAATATAAAAAAAAAGAAACTAATTCAGCTGCTGAAAAACATTTTTCTTAAAGAACTGGTGATATTCTTTGATAGTCATCGTAATCTATTTCTTAGAGTAACAAAATTTTTGTTTGCCCTTCAAGGAAAGAAGGGATAATGATTCCTTCAAAAGGTGATTTCCACCATATAAAAGGTCTTATCAAATTCCATTAAACTTGATCCCAAAAATTAATCACTTCATAAAATGAGATAAATAACTGTCTTTGAAGCTCAAAATATATTCCCTATGCTCAATTTTATTCTTAGACAAATATCTTGGAGAATTTTTACCTATATGAGCAAGATGTAGATTTCTGCTAGGCAGTTATATCCAAAATATCTTTAATCTGGACTGCTCTTCTTTTAATTACCATTTTACATTTGCAACACAAACCATGGGTCATGAGTTTGAATGTCTAATCTAGAAAATGCTTTGAAATGATTTAGACTCAAAATGGCTCTAAGAAATATTTTCATATGTAGTTGTCCTTGAGAAGCATTAGCCCAGCCCATCTAATTAGATAGTTTACTGTGTTAAAAAACAAACAAACCCAACAACATTCTATGTAATGCATGAACAACCAAAAGAACACATAGATTTTCAAGCAGGAAAAGCAGATTCCGTTTATGTTTCAAGTTTTACTTTTGAGATATTCTATATTTCATTCATAAGTCCATAAATGTTGATGGTGGAATTTTAAAAAGACAATTTTGAAATGAAAATACTTTGATTTTAAAAACAAAATATTGATGATGTAATTTTATTTATTTATATAATTTATATAAAAAATGAAAATAATCTAGTTTTCAAAATATTTTGAAAGTTTATACCAGAAAAAAATGTCAAACCCAGTAAAATAATTTTAAAGCATAATTCCAATGCTTAAATCTTACTATATTTTCAGAATAAAAATGTTTTCTCCTATGTTTGTGATATTATAGAATGATTGTCTGTAAGATCAATATATAGTACCATTCACTTACCTCTAATCTTTAACAAAAATCAGCATTTCAATGAATTTATTCTTTAACATTTATTTTTCCCTGCAGCACTGAATCATTGGATAACATCTTATATTTTAAAATTGAAAAGGTCTAAGGGGATTATCAAATCTAAACTGCTCATACTCCAGAACAATTTGAGGACTAGCATGGTGATGAATTGCTCAAGTTCATTAACCAAAAAAAGTGGTAAACCCAGATCTGAACTTTGGTCTTCTTGCTTCAGTTTCAGGGCTCTTTTCATTGAATCGTTGTAGAAATTGAGGACATATGTCCCTACTTTGTGGTGGTGGGAAGATAAGATGAGAAAGATGACTGGGTATGTGACAATCAAAATGATTATGGCATATAAATCTCGAGTTTGTCATTAGGTTTCCTACAATCACACAGGTTGTGATCATTTATAGTATACTTCTTCTGACTTATCAAGGGGTGTCTTTGTCCCCAATTCATTCTAGATACATAGTCTGACATCTAATTAGTCAGAATAAAAACCCATTTTTTATGGTATTTCAAGGAAGACTTCATAGTGTTATATACTTTAACTGGGATTGAAAAACCAAATTAAACCTTCCTGTTTCTGCATCTTGTCCTCATCTCCCAAGAGGCCCTGATTTTTGACTCTTCCAAATCTTCCACCCAGTTATTAGACAAAAGGGAGTTGTAAAACTTGTAGACAGAAAATCTCTGAGTGTCTTCCTTCACTATATATATATATGTATATATATATATATACATATATATATATATGTAAAAAGTATCCCATTTGAACATTACACTTCTCTTTGACTGGAAGACAATAGGACTGGTAGATTTCAAGAGGGACATTCAAAGGTATTAGAGGAGAAGCAGGCTGTATTGAAGAGACTCTGAGGCAATGTGAATTTAGAGTAAAGAATAATGAAGTACACATCCTGCATTCTTTCTTTTTTATCCATTAGAATATTTTTTCATGGTTAAATGATTCATGATTACCCCCCATGGAGGAGATAAATTATAAGGCAAGCAAAAGAACAAGAAGCAAGACAAGAAGCTGGAGAATGATCAGCTGTCAATCAAAGGAAAATTCCACTTGAAATGTTACCAGGAAACAGTTGAAGGCAAGAGCCTTCAACAGACACTCCAGAGAATTTGACATATGCTTTAGAATAACTCAAAATACAATTCAAAACAAAATTAAGAGAGGCTAAAGAAAACTGGGAAAGGAACTTAAAAAGCAAAATAAGTCATCTGGAAACAGAGGTACTTGAACTAAAACAAGAAAATAGTGTTTTGAAAGTCAAAATTAATCAGCTTGAAAATGAGATAAAGTATACTAAAGATCAGAAGGAGAAGTAGGACCAAAAAGCCAGGGATGAAATCCAGTCTTTAAAAACCAGAATACAATAATTAGAAGCAAGAGACTTCACAAGGCAGCAGGAAACATACAACAAAATCAAAAGAATGAAAAAATTGAGGAAAATATAAAGTACCACATTCACAAAAAAGAAGATTTAGAAAATCTTTCAAGGAGAGACAATATAAGAACCATTGTTCTACCAGAAGATCATTACAAAAAAAAAAAAAAAAACAAAACCCTGGACATCATACTACAGGAAATTATCCAAGAAAACTGCCCTGATATTCTAGAACAAGAGGGAGAAGTGGAGATTGAAAGAATCCACAGATCACCTCCTGTATTTAATCCCCAACTGACAATACCCAGGAATGTTATAGCCAAATTCAAGAATTATCAGACCAAGGAAAAAATATTACAAGCTGCTAAGAAGTCATTCAGATAACATGGAACCACAGTGAGGATAACTCAGATCTGGCTGAATCTACACAAAACTGACAGTATTCTGACAAGGGAAAGTTTGGTCATTTAACAAAATAGAAAAATATCAAGCTTTTGTAAAGAAAAGACCAGTGCTGAACAGAAAATTTGATACCCAACACAGAACTTAAAAGAATCATCAAAAGGTAATTAAGAAAGGGGGTGGGGAAAAAAATAAAACAAAATAAAACAAAAAAACTCACAGCTTTTTTTAAAGAGACTCAATAAGTTAAAATGATATGTATCCCTACACATATCCCTACACAAGGATATTGGTTAACTCTTAAAAATTGTTATTATCACCTGGGTAGTTAGAAGAACTATACTTATTTGGAAAAGTGACAAACTATATAGGATGAAATACCAAGACATAAACATATATACATATGTATGCATACTGATATAGATAGATAGATATAAATATACAACTAGACCTAAAAAAAGCTTAATACTAAAAGAAATGGGAAAAGAAACAAAAGGAGCTAAATTTATATGTCACAAAGAAGTGCATGGCAGGAGGGGGGAGGACATCAATACAGTGAAAGGGTACAGAGGTTGGAGATAAGAAATACTCAATTCTTTTGTGCATTGAAATTGACTCACAGAGGGAAAACAATCAAATACATTGGGGCAGAGAATGAACATGTGTCCCATAGGTAAGTAGAAGGGTAACAAACGCACTGGTGGGGAGGGAAGCAAAACAAGAGAAGGAGATGGTGGGGGTTAGTTTAAAAAGACTAAACAAAATAAAAAGGGAGGGGGTAGAAAGGGAAGTTAAATAAGGGTGGGAATTATGGGGACTGATTAAAAACAAAACATTGGTGTAGACTGAAATAGTGAAAAAAGAAAAGGCAGGACAAGGAGTTGAAATCAAAATGCTGGGAAGTACACAGCTATTAATCATAACTCTGAACATAAGTGGAATGAACTCACCCATAAAACTTAAGTGAATAGCAGAGTGGATTAGAATCCAAATCCCTACCATATGCTGTCTACAAGAAAAACACATGAGGAAGGTAGACACGCATTGGGTAAAAGAGGATAGAGGCAAATATATTGGATATCAACTGATAAAAAGGAGGCAGGAGTCACAATCATGATATCTGACACAGGCAAAGTAAAAATATATCTAGTCAAAGGAGATAGTGAAGGTAATTACATTCTGATAAAAAGCAGTATAGATGAGGAAATATCAGTACACAACCTGTATGCACCAAATGGCATGGTATCCAAATTTCTAAAGGAGAAACTAATGGAGCTAAAGGATGAAATAGATAGAAAAACTATACTAGTGGTAGACCGAAACCTTCCCCTAGCAGAACTACATAAATCAAACCAAAAAATAATAAGAAAGAGGTAAGATAAGTGAAATCTTGGAAAATTTAGAGTTAGTAGATATGTGGAGAAAAATAAATAGGGACATAAAGGAAAACACCTTCATTTCAGCAGCCCCTTGTACATTCAGCAAGATTGACCATGTACTAGTGCAAAAGAACAGAAATAATGAATGCAAACTTCTTAGACTACAATGAAATGAAAATAATCATTTGGAAGGGTACATGGAGAGGCAAATAAAAAATTAAATAGAAATTAAACAATATGATTCCCCAAAATTAGTTAAAAAAACAAATCATAGAAGAAATTAATAATTTCATTGAAGAAAATGAGAATGATGAGACATCCTTTCAAAATCTATGGAATATAGCCAAAGCAGTGTTTTGGGGGAAATTTATATCCTTGAGTTTCTAGATTAACAAATTATGGAGGGAGGAAAAGATAAATAAATTGGGCACAAAAATTTAAAAAAAATCTAGAAAGTTGAACTAATTAAAAATCTTCAGATGAAGACTAAATTAGAGATCTGAAAAATCAAAGGAGAAATGAATAAAATTGAAAGTCAAAGAAGTATTGATTTAATAAACCAGACCAGAAGCTGGTACTTTGAAAAAAAAATAATAAAATAGACAAGAACTGGTCCATCTAATTTAAAAAAAAAGGAAAGAAGCAAACCAAATTGACAGTATCCAAAATGAAAAGGGAGACCTCACCTTGAATGAAGAGGAAATTAAGGCAATAATTAAAAACTATTTTGCCCAATTATGTGGCAATAAATATGGCAACCTAGGTGATATGAATGAATATTTACAAAAATATAAATTGCCTAGATTAGCAGAAGAAGAAATAGGATACTTAAATAACCCCATATCAGAAAAAGAATTTGAACAAACCATCAAATAATTTTCTAAGAAAAATTCCCCAGGTCCAGAAGGATTCAAAAATGAATACAATTGGTGAGGCGGAGTCAAGATGGCTGCCTAGAAGGAGCAGAAGTTCAGACCTCTGAATACCTTTCCATACCGATCACAAACCTAACAACAAGACAGAGCCAAGGAACCCTCCTACTGGCCTCAATTCAAAAGGTACCTCCCCCCAAAAGCCAGAATCCTAAAACACTTGGGTTTAAGGGGAAGGCAGAAGGAAGGTCCCAGGACACCTCCCCATCACCCACCAACAGTGCTGTGACTCCAGGGGCAGCTGAAACTTCTGGGTGGTCAAAGGGTTTGTAAACCTCAAAATTTCTCAGACTTATGAATGTTAGGAGTTTCCCCCATTGGGGAATCTTCTACTTTAAAAATTCCCTAGCAGATGGTGAGAACTCTACTTGAGTGTGGGGGCTCCATGCCTTGGGAATATCCCTACTCCACCCTACTTAGGACTGTTTTAGGACAGAGAGCTCCTTGAAAACAATGAAAAGTACTTTGATCCATGCTTATGGAAGGGACAGGAAGTTCTTTGAGTCATGACTGTTTTAGAATTGATACAATGGGATACTAAGTACCTATAAAGGTGGGGCAACTTGTAAACTACTTAAACCTAAAAGGGTGATAACTTATTCAGAGGTTTTTTCTAATGAAATTTGTCGACACAGCAGCATTTTTTTCCTGACTTACTAAAGAGATTAAAACTACTCAGATGTGAATTCAAAATGGGCGGTCTGTTAGAAACATCTACAGTAATTGGTAGATGTAAGGACTTAGGGGAGGTGACAGAGAAGATTTTGCCCTTAAAAGTAAGAGCTCAGGGAAGAGCTGGGAAGTCATTCTGAAACATTCAGATTGGAGAGACTCATTCTGAGGAGACTGATTCTGAAAACATTCAGATGGAGGAGGGAGCTGGTGAAAGCAGATGAGATGCTGCCGGCCTGGTGTCATTAGAAATCCTTACTTAGACAGATCTTATGGTGAGTTATAAAAAACTATTTTAAATCTAAGAGGTGTAAGTTGCAGGCAGGGCTGTGGCATGCTCAGAGTGTCGAACACAGATGGCAGTGAAGGAGCTAGAGAATAAGCATAGAGCTGGCAGTCTGGACAGAGCTGTGGAAATCCTCCATATTTGCTCCAGCTTACTGGAGGTTTTGCCCTCAAAACACACCCAGCTGAATTTAATCCCATCAAAAGTCTTCAGAACTCAGGGAAGTCCATGCTCCACAACACTTCCTCATTGACTGCTGGACAGTAATCCAATCAAAAGCCTCCAGGGGACAAGGAAGCTCAAACCTGAAACAACCCTCCCCCAGAGACTGCACCAAGAAATCTTCTGTCAAAGCTCTAAGAGGGGAGACTGACAGAAGCCTCTAAAACAAACAAACAAAAAAAATGAGAGGAGCAAGAGCACAAACAAATATGGGGAGCAAAGAAGGGATGAATATGAGCAAAAAATAGAAAAAGAATAAAGAAATGTCAATAGATAGCTTCTTTACAGTGAATGGAACAGAGGGGGAGAGATGAGCAAACGCTAAATCAGAAATCCCAGCAAATTGGATACAGGCTATGGGAGAACACAAATGCAATTCAAAACACAATTAAGAGACTCTGAAGACAACTTTAACAGCAAGATAAGTCATCTGGAAACAGAAAACAGTGTCTTGAAAGCCAAAATTAAGCAAGTGGAAAATTAGGCAAAGGAAATGAAAGATGAGACAAAGAAGATGAAAGATTAGGCAAAGGAGATGAAAGATGAGGTAAAGAGGATGAAAGATGACCTCCATAGAAAATCAGACCAGAAAGAGAAGGATGACCAAAAAGCCAGGGTTAAAATCCATTTTGTAAGAACCAGAATAAACAACTACCATTAAGTGACCTCACAAGGCAGCAAGACACTATAAAACAAAACCAAAAGAATGAAAAAATTACAGAAAATATGAAGCATCTCATTCACAAAACAGAGGATTTAGAAAATCGTTTGAGGAGAGACAATATAAGAATCATAGTTCTACCAGAAGACCATGACAAAAGAAAATGCCTGGAAACAATACTACAGGAAATTATGCAAGAAAACTGCCCAGATATTCTAGAATAAGAGGGAAAAGTGGAGATGAACGAATCCACAAATCACCTCCTATACTTAATCCCCAACTGAAATCAACCAGGAAAGTTATAGCCAAACTCAAGAACTATCAGACCAAAGAAAAGATATTAGAAGCTGCCAAGAATAAGGCATTCAGATAGCATGGCACCACAGTGAGGATAACTCAGGATCTGGCTGCATCCACACTGAAGGACTGAAAGACATGGAATGTGATATTAAGGAAAGCAAGGGAACTAGGTCTACAACCAAGAATCAACTACCCAGCAAAACTGACTATATTCTTTTTTTTTTTGAAAGTCTCTTCTTTTTTTTTTTTTTAAATATATTTTATTTGGTCATTTCCAAGCATTATTCGTTAAAGACATAGATCATTTTCTTTTCCTCCCCCCCCCACCCCCCATAGCCGACGCGTAAGTCCACTGGGCATTAGATGTTTTCTTGATTTGAACCCATTGCTTTGTTGATAGTATTTGCATTAGAGTGTTCATTTAGAGTCTATCCTCTGTCATGTCCCCTCAACCTCTGTATTCAGGCAGTTGCTTTTTCTCGGTGTTTCCACTCCCATAGTTTATCCTTTGCTTATGAATGGTGTTTTTTTCTCCTGGGTCCCTGCAAGTTGTTCAGGGACATTACACCACCACTAATGGAGAAGTCCATTACGTTCGATGATACCACAGTGTGTTTGTCTCTGTGTACAATGTTCTCCTGGTTCTGCTCCTCTCGCTCTGCATCACTTCCTGGAGGTTGTTCCAGTCTCCATGGAACTTCTCCACTTTATTATTCCTTTTAGCACAATAGTACTCCATCACCAACATATACCACAGTTTGTTCAGCCATTCCCCAATTGATGGGCATCCCCTCATTTTCCAGTTTTGGGCCACCACAAAGAGCGCAGCTATGAATATTTTTGTACAAGTCTTTGTGTCCATTATCTCTTTGGGGTACAGACCCAGCAGTGCTATGGCTGGGTCAAAGGGTAGATATTCTTTTGTCGCCCTTTGGGCATAGTTCCAAATTGCCGTCCAGAATGGTTGGATCAGTTCACAGCTCCACCAGCAATGAATTAATGTCCCTACTTTGCCACATCCCCTCCAGCATTCATTACTTTCCTTTGCTGTTATGTTAGCCAATCTGCTAGGTGTGAGATGATACCTCAGAGTTGTTTTGATTTGCATCTCTCTGATTATAAGAGATGTAGAACACTTCTTCATGTGCTTGTTAATAGTTTTGATTTCTTTATCTGAGAACTGCCTATCCATTTCCCTTGCCCATTTATCAATTGGAGAATGGCTTGATTTTGTGTACAATTGATTTAGCTCTTTATAAATATGAGTAATTAAACCTTTGTCAGAGGTTTCTATGAAGATTTTTTCCCAATTTGTTGTTTCCCTTCTGATTTTAGTTATATTGGTTTTGTTTGTACAAAAGCATTTTAGTTTGATGTAGTCAAAATTATTTATTTTACATTTTGTGATTCTTTCTATATCTTGCTTGGTTTTAAAGCCTTTCCCCTCCCAAAGGTCTGACATGTATCTATTCTGTGTTTACCCAATTTACTTATGGTTTCCTTCTTTATGTTTAAGTCACTCACCCATTTTGAATTTATCTTGGTGTAGGGTGTGAGGTGTTGATCTATTCCTAGTCTCTCCCACACTGTCTTCCAATTTTCCCAGCAGTTTTTATCGAATAGTGGATTTTTGTCCCAAAAGCTGGGATCTTTGGGTTTATCGTATACTGTCTTGCTGAGGTCGCTTTCCCCCAGTCTATTCCACTGATCTTCCTTTCTATTTCTTAGCCAGTACCAAATTGTTTTGATGACTGCTGCTTTGTAATATAGTTTTAGGTCAGGGACTGCAAGGCCCCCATCATATGTGTTTTTTTTTCATTATTTCCCTGGATATCCTTGATCTTTTGTTCTTCCAAATGAACTTTGTTATTGTTTTTTCTAAATCAGTGAAGAAGTATTTTGGTAGTTCAATGGGTATGACACTAAATAGATGAATAAGTTTGGGTAGGATGGTCATTTTTATTATATTGGCTCGTCCTATCCATGAGCAGTTAATGTTTTTCCAATTGTTCAAGTCTAGTTTTAGTTGTGTGGCGAGTGTTTTGTAGCTGTGTTCATATAGTTCCTGTGTTTGTCTTGGGAGGTAGATTCCTAGGTATTTTATTTTGTCTAAGGTGATTTTGAATGGGATTTCTCTTTCTAGTTCTTGCTGCTGAGCTGTGTTGGAGATATATAGAAAAGCTGATGATTTATGTGGGTTTATTTTGTATCCTGCAACTTTGCTAAAGTTGTTGATTATTTCAATTAGCTTTTTGGTTGAATCTCTAGGATTCTTTAAGTAGACCATCATGTCATCCGCAAAGAGTGATAACTTGGTCTCCTCCTTGCCTATTTTGATGCCTTCAATTCCTTTATCTTCTCTAATTGCTACTGCTAGTGTTTCTAGTACAATGTCAAATAGTAGAGGTGATAATGGGCATCCTTGTTTCACTCCTGATCTTATTGGGAATGCATCTAGTTTATGCCCATTGCAGATGATATTAGCTGTTGGTTTTAGATATATACTGTTTATTATTTTTAGGAATGACCCTTCTATTCCTATGCTTTCTAGTGTTTTTAATAGGAATGGGTGTTGTATTTTATCAAAGGCTTTTTCTGCATCTATTGAAATAATCATGTGATTCTTGCTAGTTTGCTTGTTGATGTGGTCAATTATGTGGATGGTTTTCCTAATGTTGAACCAGCCCTGCATCCCTGGTATGAATCCTACTTGATCATGGTGAATGATCCTTCTGATCACTTGCTGGAGTCTTTTTGCTAGTATCCTATTTAAGATTTTTGCATCTATATTCATTAGGGAGATTGGCCTATAGTTTTCTTTCTCTGTTTTTGACCTGCCTGGTTTTGGAATCAGTACCATGTTTGTGTCGTAAAAGGAGTTTGGTAGAACTCCCTCTTTGCTTATTTTGTCAAATAGTTTGTATAGTATTGGGATTAACTGTTCTCTGAATGTTTGATAGAATTCACAGGTGAATCCATCAGGCCCTGGGGACTTTTTCTTAGGAAGTTCTTTGATGGCTTGTTGGATTTCAATTTCTGATATGGGATTATTTAGGAATTCTATTTCCTCTTCTGTTAGTCTAGGCAGTTTGTATTTTTGTATATATTCATCCATTTCTCCTAAATTGGTGTATTTATTGCCATATAATTGGGCAAAGTAATTTCTAATGATTGCCTTAATTTCCTCCTCATTGGAGGTGCTGTCCCCCTTTTCATCTTTAATGCTGTGAATTTGCTTTTCTTCCTTCCTTTTTTTAACTAGATTGACCAGTACCTTGTCTATTTTGTTTGTTTTTTCAAAGTACCAGCTTCTTGTCTCATTTATTAAATCAATAGTTCTATCACTTTCGATTTTATTAATTTCTCCCTTAATTTTTAGGATTTCTAATTTGGTTTTCTGCTGGGGGTTTTTAATTTGATCGCTTTCCAGTTTTTTCATTTGCATTTCCAATTGATTGATCTCTGCTCTCCCTTGTTTGTTAATATAAGCATTCAGGGATATGAATTTACCTCTGATTACCGCTTTGGCTGCATCCCAAAAGGTTTGGAAGGATGTTTCGCCATTGTCATTTTCCTCGATGAAATTATTAATTGTTTCTATGATTTCTTCTTTAACTAAACGGTTTTGGAGTATCATATTGTTTAATTTCCAATTGGTTTTAGATTTGGTTTTCCATGTACCATTACTGATCATTATTTTTATTGCCTTGTGATCTGAGAAGGCTGCATTCATTATTTCTGCTTTTCTGCATTTGTGTGCTATGTTTCTGTGACCTAATGTATGGTCAATTTTTGTGAATGTGCCATGTGGTGCTGAGAAGAAGGTGTATTCCTTTTTATCCCTATCTATTTTTCTCCATATGTCTATTAATTCTAATTTTTCTAAGATTTCATTCACTTCTTTTACCTCTTTCTTATTTATTTTTTGATTTGATTTATCTAAATTTGATAATGGTTGGTTTAAGTCTCCCACTAGTATGGTTTTATTGTCTATTTCTTCCTTCAATTCTCCTAGTTTCTCCATTAGAAATTTGGGTGCTATATTATTTGGTGCATACATATTGATTAATGATATTTCCTCATTGTCTATAGTCCCTTTTAACAAAATATAATTACCTTCCCTATCCCTTTTGATCAGGTCTATTTTTGCTTTGGCTTTATCAGATATCATGATTACCACTCCTGCCTTCTTTCTATCAGTTGAAGCCCAGAAGGTCTTACTCCATCCTTTAATTCTGACCTTGTGGGTGTCAACCCGCCTCATGTGTGTTTCTTGAAGACAACATATGGTAGGGTTTTGGATTCTAATCCATTCTGCTATTCGTCTACGTTTTATGGGTGAGTTCATCCCATTCACGTTCAAAGTTATGATTGTCATTTGTGGACTCCCTGGCATTTTGATTGCCTTCCCTAATTCTAACCTTTTCTTCTTCGGCTCTACCTTTTAGTCCAGTGATTTACTTTGAAACAGTCCCCCTTGTCCCCTCCCTTGATGTTTCCCTTTTTAGTCCCTCCCTTTTTGTTCTCCCTCTCCCCCTCCCCCCCTCGGTTTTCCCTTCTCCTTACCCTTGTAGGGTAAGATAGAATTCAAGATCCCAATGGATCTGGAGGTTTTTCCCTCTCAGAGCTGATTTCCCTGAGATTGAGGTTTAAGTAACCCCCCCCCTCTCTTCCTCTCCTTCTTATAGGAGTTTTCTTCCCCTCCCCTTCCCATGTGAATCTTTGTGTGAGAATGATTATTCTATTTGGTCTTTCTTTACCCCCTATTTATACATTACATTTTCCCCACATGTTAGTATACATAGGTTGATATAAATGTAGTCCTTATAGAAGAGAGTTTGAGTAAAAGAAGAAGATAACATTTTCCCCTTTCCTTAATATTTACCTTTTCAGGTATTCCTTGCTCTTTGATTTTCGGTATCAAACTTTCCACAGAGCTCTGGTCTTTTCTTTGCAAAAAGTTGGAAGTCTTCTATTTTGTTGAATGCCCATACTTTCCCTTGGAAGTATATAGTCAGTTTTGCTGGGTAGCTGATTCTTGGTTGGAGACCCAGCTCTCTTGCCTTTCTGAAGATCATGTTCCATGCCTTACGATCATTCAGAGTAGAACTTGCAAGGTCTTGGGTGACCCTGATTGGCATTCCTTTATATCTAAATTGTCTTTTTCTGGCTTCCTGTAGGATTTTTTCTTTTGTTTGATAGCTTTGGAATTTGGCAATTACATTCCTGGGAGTTGTCTTTTGGGGGTTTAGTGTAGAAGGTGTTCTGTGAGCTCTGTCAGTGGCTGTATTGCCCCCTTGTTCTAGAATCTCTGGGCAATTTTCTTTGATTATATCTTGTATCACCATGTCCAGTTTGGTGTTTATTTCTGGCTTATCTGGGAGTCCAATTATTCTTAAGTTATCCCTTCTCCCCCTATTTTCCAGATCTATCACCTTTTCGGTGAGATATTTTATGTTCTCTTCTAATTTCTTGGTATTTTGGCTTTGCTTTATTGATTCTTGCTCTTTTACACAATCGTTGTCTTCCAGCTGCCTGATTCTGGCCTTTAAAGCCTGGTTTTCTTTTACAGTTTGGTCAAACTGGTTTTGTAGATGCGTGAATTTCTTTTGCATTATTTCCAACTTTTCCTCCCAGAAGGCTTCCATCTTTTTGGTCATTTCTGATTCAAATTCTTCATAGGTTTGTGGAGAGTTTCCATTTCCTTTGGAAGGTTTTGGAGCATTTTCTTTTATATTATCTTCTGTCTGCTCTGTATTTTGTATTTTGGCTCCATAGAATGTGTCCAAAGTCGCCCCTTTCTTCTTATTTTTCTTGGTATTTTGGGGCTTCTGTGCTTCTGTGGAGTTTGCCATTTCTGAATGTGGAGGATTAGTTTTTCTTGTCTCTTTCTGGTGTTCAGGGGCTTTAGTCCTGGGCAGATAGTTCTATGAGCTTTCCCTGGGTTAAACTGAATATGCCTCACTGGAACTGGAATGGAAGGGTCGGACCACGAGGCCATACTCTCCCCCCGGCTCGCTTTCCGGAAGTTGCCTTCAGAATCGCTGGCCGTGAGGCTGTTTAGTCAGCCTGCGGGGGGATGGGCTGCAGCTTTCCCAAGCTCCGGGCAAGGACTTTCACTGAGACTTGGATAGCAGGATCCAGCCCGTGAGGCTGTCTTGCCCGCCCTGAGGGTTGCTGTTGTTTAGACCAGCTCTCTGCAGCGGAAGCCCCAGGCAGTAACTTTCACTGGGACTGTAGAAGGCCCTGAGGGTTCTGCTCTCTGAGCCCGGCCGGGCTGCGGCTTCAGGGAACCTTGGACTCTGCGCTCCTACCCCTGAGGTCCGAGTGATCTCGGGTTCTGGCTTTTAAGGGGAGCCGTACCTTTTGAACCGGGTCCAGGTCCAGGAGGAGGGTTCCCAGGGTCTGTGCTGTTGATCGTTTTGAATTTCGGCGCCTTAGGAGCTTATCGTTTGAGATTGGTCGGGAAGGGTTTTCAGGAGATCTGAGCTTTAGCTTTCTCTAAGCCGCCATCTTAACCGGAAGTCCTGACTATATTCTTACAAGGGAAAGTATGGTCATTCAACAAAATAGAAGAATTCCAAGAATTTGCAAAGAAAAGACCAGACCTGTACAGAAAATTTGATGTCCAAGCACAGAACTCTAGAGAATCATCAAAAGGCAATTAAAAAACAGGGAATAAAAGAAAAACAAAATGAAACAAAAAAAAACAGCTTTTTTTAAGAGACTCAATAAGTTAAAATGATATGTATCCCTATAAGAAAAGAGGTCATTGGGAACTCTTAAAAACTGTTGTTATCACCTGGGCAGATAAAAGAATTACACTTACAGGGAACAGTGATATACTCTATAGGAAGAAAGGACAAGACATAAATAGATATATAGATATAGTAGTGGTAGTCTCTCGGTGACCGAGAATGACAAATGTCTTTGTGCATTATCATCTATTGATGTACCCTCATGTAGCTTTGAAGTCCAAAGACTGAGGAGCAAAGTTTGTGGCATATGGGGCCTAGGACGCCACTTGTTATGGGAGGTGCGGTTGTGGCCTGGTGTTGGCGTTCACGTGCAGCGGCAAGATATCGACGTTTCTCATCTTCAAAGGTGGTGGCGGCATGGTGAATGTGGGCTCGCCAGCTGATTCAGACAGAGGCAGGGAGTTCTAGTTGCTTTGGTGTCATGCCAGCCCACTTCAAGTTGGACTTTAGCTGATCCTTGAATCTTCTCTTTGGTCGGCCTTGTTTCCTGAGTCCAGCTGACAGTTCACCATAGAATACCTGTCTTGGTATTCTCTGTGGGTCCATGCGGATGACGTGTCCAGACCATCGTAGCTGGGTTTTAAGGACCAGGACTTCGATGCTGGTGGAGTTGGCTCTGTCGAGGACTTCCTGGTTGGTGATTCAGTCCTGCCATTGGATCCTCATGATTGACCGGAGGGAGCGTTGGTGGAATTGCTCCAGCTGTTTCATGTGCTTCTGGTACAGTGTCCATGTCTCACAACCATACAGGAGCGAGCTGAGGACCACTGCATTATACACTTTGAGCTTCGTCGCAGTGCTTACACCGCTGTGTTGGAGGACTTTGGAGCGCAGCCACCCCAGTGCCTGGCTGGCCTTTTGGATCCTGGCATTAATCTTGTGGTCTAGGGACCCGTCATTGGCGATGGTGCTACCCAGGTACTTGAAAGTGTTGATGTTAGAAAGCTGTGTGCCATCGATTGTAATTCACAGCTGGTTTGTTGGCCTCCCTGGTGCAGGTTGGAACAGCACTTCTGTTTTGCTGAGGCTGATAGTCAGGTCAAACAGTTTTGTTGTGGTGGAGAACCTGTCCACAATGGTTTAGAGATGATTTTCTTGGTGGGCCATGAGAGCACAGTCATCTGCATGGAGAGCTTCCAGGATGAGTCTCTCTGTTGTCTTTGTTTATGCGATCAGGCCGCGAAGGTCGAATAGTGAGCCATCCAGTTGGTATTTGATGTAGACGCCCAGGTCTAGATCCAGAACAGCATGTTGTAATATTGGGGTGAAGTATAGGTTGAATAGTACCGCAGCCAGGACACAGCCTTGTTTCACTCCATTGGCGATATTGAAGCTATCAGAAGTCTCTCCACCAGATAGGACTTCCCCTGTCATGTCAACATGAAAGAGCTGCATCAGTTTGACAAATTTTGCTGGGCAACTGAGCTTGCTAAGGATCACCCACAATTTGTCCCTGTTCACTGTGTTGAATGCCTTTGTCAGGTCTATGAAGACAATGTAGAGGCTCAGGTCCTGCTCAAGTCATTTTTCCTGTATTTGTCTCACCGTGAAGACCATGTTGATGGTGCTGCGATCTGGTCGGAAGCCACATTGTGATTCAGACAGGTTCTGCTCTGAAACAGATGATAGGAGTCTGTTGAGTATAATACGGGTGAGGATCTTTCCAGCAGTGGAGAGTAGAGAGATGCCTCTGTAGTTGTCACAGGCTGCTCGGGCACCTTTGTTCTTGTATAGGGCTACGATGGAGGCATCTCTGAGTTCTGGGGGCATGTCTTCCTCTTCCCATATGCTGGTCAGCACTATGTGGAAAGTCTGGAGCTCCTTTCCATTTAAGGCCTTGTACACCTCGGTTGGAATCCCGTCTTTACTGGGTGCCTTGCCTGCACTCATTTGTTTAATGGATTTTTGGACTTCCTCTATTGAAGGAGGGATGTCAGAGTTGTTCAATGGTGTGGTTTGGGGGGATCTGGTCAAGGGCACTTTGGTCGACTGAAGAGGGTCGGTTGAGAAGCTGGCTGAAGTGTTTTTTCCACCTGTTGCTGATGCCTTTTTTATCTTTTATGAGAGTGTCACCGTCAGAGGATTGCAAGGGAGTGGTGGTGGGTTTTAATGGCCCATAGACAGTCTTGAGGGCACTGAAAAATTGTTTGTAGTTTTTTGTATTAGCAAAAAGCTGGATTTCTTCTGCCTTTTTTTTCCCCACCATCGGTCTTGCATCTTCCTGATCTCACAATATGCCGTGGCTTGGAGAGACTTGAATCTGTCATTTTTAGGAGCAGAATTTGGGTTATTTTGCTATTCCGTAAAGGCTTTGTTCTTTTTGCTCAATAGGTCTTCAATACCAGTGTTGTTCTCATCGAACCATTCCTGGTGGTTGCGTTGTTTTGGGCCTAGGACTGCCTTTGATGTTTCCTTCACTGTGTCTCTGAACTGTTTCCATTTCTTGGTTGAGCTTCCAGTGAGTGGTCCCTTGGCAGACAGCTTGTCATCCAGGCAGGACTAGAATGTTTGCAAATAAGATGGATCTCTAAGAGGACTCATGTTGTAAAATGCGCGAACTGTCTGGGCGCGTTTTGGATGGCAAGGTGCAATGTGCATTTGAAGAGTTGCTCTAACCAATCGGTGGTCTGTCCAGCATTCAGCTCCTCTCATGACTCTGGTGATCTGTACATCCTGGATGTCTCACAGGCGTACAATGATGTAGTCAATGAGATGCCACTGTTTTGATCGTGAGTGCATCCATATTATTTTATATTTGTTTGCCATTCTGAACACTGTGTTCGTGATGGTGAGTTCGAACTCTGAGCATTTGCTGAGTAGCAGTAGGCCATTGTTGTTCATTTTGCCCACACCGTGTTTGCCGATCACTCCTTTCCATCTTTCATGGTTCTGGCCAATGCGGGCGTTGAAATCTCCCAGTAGTATCAGCTTGTCATTTGTGGGCACTGAGTGCAGGATGGCACTCAGGTCAGAGTAGAACTGCTCGATGGTCTCCTCTGTGCTGGTCAGTGTTGGGGCATATGCGCTGATGATTGTGGCATACCAGTCTTTGCTGAGAGGCAAATGGATCTTCATGAGCCTCTCGCTGATGCCCACAGGCAAGTCTGGCAGCTGTTTGAGCAAACTGGTCTTGATAGCCAGGTCAACACTGTGGATTCTGTCTTCATTTGAGGCTCTACTTTTCCAGAAGAAGGTGTATCCAGTGGTGGGTTCGCTGAGTGATCCCTCTTCTGGTAAGCGTGTTTCACTTAGGGCTGCGATGTCGATGTTATATTGCGCCAGTTCTTTACCGATTAGAGCTGTTCTGCTCTCAGGTCTTGGGGTGTTTTCTCTGTCAAGTAATGTTCTAATGTTCCATGCTCCTAGTAGGAGTTTCTTTGTATTTTGTTTTCTTTGGTTTTGACTGCTTGAAGGGATGACCCTCCAGCCGTGGTGTGCTGACCAGGAGTTTGTAGGGCAGGCAATGTTTGGGACACCTTTTCTAGCCCCCTCCCTTGATTAGGGTGAGCAGTGCTGTCCTAGAGAGGGCTTCTCAATTGCCCAGGATCCTGTCAAATGTCTCTGCTGCCCTACAGGGCTGAACAACCACTGGTCCGTGGGCCACCTACGTGCAGGATTGTGACTCTCACTGCCAGTGGTCACCTCCACCTGTTGCATCGCCACTACCCGATTGCCGCAGGTCTTGAAGAGGGTGGACGGGGTCAGGATAGATGAGTGTGCACAAAGATACTTGTGCATGAAGGAGATTTAAGTGGAAAAGTTGATGCACAGAGACAGTCCCACTCTCTCGGCTTTTGAAGCCTGGGTTCAATGGCACGAAAGATCGTTACACCTGGAGACTTCCTCAGCTGCATTGGATGGCCATGTTGTCTTTTGTGCTCCAACATGTCCTAAGGACTCCACAGTGATTTGCTGCGTCGCCATCTCAGCCATTGAACCCTTTGTTTCTTCCACCTGTTCTGCTGAAGCAGTCTTCACATGCTGGGTGAGTAAAGCCCTTGTTCATCAGGCGTCGATGACCAGATGGCTACCCTCACAAGGTTTGGCTGCCCTGTTGAAGCTGTTGCCCAGGGTCTGGCCGCTCCCACATGCTAGCAGCTACTGGGAGCCACAAGTGAGAGCTGGGTGTCAGGTAGGGGTCAGAGGCTGGAGAGATGCCCTAGGAGGGCACAACAAGCCCTCCGTACCAAGGGTGCTACCCCTCTCTGAACACCCCGTAAACCTCCAAAGAAGTATTGATTAAGTAAATAAGGCTAGAAGCTGGTATTTTGAAAAAACAAATTAAATAGACAAAGTACTAGTCAGTCTAATTAAAAAAAGGACAGAACAAAACAAATTGACAGTATCCAATATGAAAAGGGAGACAATACCTGAAATGAAGAGGAAATTAAGGCATTCTTGAAAAACTACTATGCCAACCTTATTCTCCCCCTTTATTTTCTTTGCAGTCTTTTTAAAACTACCCCCACCATCTCCCTCCCTTGTACTGCTTCCCTCCCCTCCACTGTATTTGTTACCCTTCTGCTTCCCTATAAGGTGCAAATCTATTCTCTGCCCCAATGGATTGGATTGTTCTTCCCTCTTTGGGTCAATTTCAATGCACATATGAATCTCAACTCATTTCCTATCTCCAACCTTTTTATGCTTTCACTGTATTGATGTTCTTCCCCCTACAGTCATGAGCTTCTTTGTGACATATAAATTTATCCCCTTTTGTTCCTTTTTCCATTTCATTTAGTATTAATCTCTTTTTTAAGCTCTAGTTGTATATATATATATACATATACTCGTGTATATGTATTTATGCATATATATATATATATATATATATATATATATTTATGTCTTGTCATTTCATCCTATACAGTTTGTCACTGTTCACTCTAAGAGTAATTCTTCTTGCTGCCCAGGTGATAATAACAATTGTTAAAAGTTAGCAATCAAATTTTCTAATCAGGTCTGGTCTTCTCTTTACAAATGCTTGGAATTTTTCTATTTTGTTTAATGACCATACTTTCCCCTTTATGAATATGATCAGTTTTGCTGGGTAGTTGATTCTTGGTTGTAGACCTAGTTCCTTTGCTTTCCAGAATATAATATTCCATGCTTTTTGTCCTTCAGTTTAGATGTAACCAGATCCTGTGTTATCCTCACTGTGGTTCCATGATATCTGAATGACTTCTTCTTGGCAACTTGTAGTATTTTTTTCCTTGCTCTGATAGTTCTTGAATTTGGCAATAACATTACTGGGTGTTGTCAGTTGGGAATTAAGTACAGGAGGTGATCTGTGGATTCTTTCAATATCTACTTTTCCCTCTTTTTCTAGAATATTGGGACAGTTTTCTTGGATACTAGTAAGATGTCCAGGCTTTTTCTTTTGTCATGTTCTTCTTGTAAACCAATGATTCTTAAGTTGTCCCTCCTGGAAAGATTTTCTAAATCTTCATTTTTGTGAATGAGATGTTTCATATTTTCTTCAATTCTTTCATTCTTTTTTTTTAAGTGTTCTTCTGTCTTATGTAGTAACTCAATTCTAGTTGTTGTATTCTGGTTCTTAGAGACTGGATTTCATTCCTGGCTGTTTTTGTCTTTCTTCTCCTTCTGGTCTGATTTTCTTTGGAGGTCATCTTTTATTCTCTTTACCTCATCTTTCATGTCCTTTACCTCATTTTTGTCTCCTTTGCCTCATCTTTCATCTCCTTTGCCTCATTTTCAAGCTTTTTGATTTTGGCTTTTAACACATTATTTTCTGTTTCCAAATGACTTATCTTAGTTCTTAGTTTTTAAGTTATTTTCACAATTGTCTTCAGCTTCTCTTAATTATGTTTTGAATTGTACTTTCAGTTATATGAAAGCCTGGATCCAATTTGCTGGGTTTTCTGTTTTATTGCTTGATGTTCCCTCCTCCTTCTCTGTTCTCTTTGTTTTTTGTTCATTGCCTGTATAGAAGCTGTCAATTGTAATTTCATTTTTCTTTTTCTTTTGTTTGCTCATATTTACTCCTTCTTTACTCCCTGCAGTTGTCTGTGCTCTTGCTCCTCTCATTTTTTTTTGGTCTTGAGGCTTTCTTTAATCTCCCCCTTGGAGCTTTGTCAGGAGATCTCTCAATGCAGACTGTGGGGGAGGGTTGTTGGAGTTTGAGCTTCCCTGACCTCTGAAGACTTTCAATGAGATTAAGTTCAGCTGGGTTGGGCTGGATGTGCCCTGAGGCCAAAACCTCCTGGAAGGTTAGAGCAATATCGAGGGTCTCAGTGACTGTGACTAGGCTGACTTCCTAGTGCTCCCTCTCCAGGTCCTTTCCCAATCCCTGTGTTTGAAGATCTGAGCTTGGCACAATCCTGCCCACAAGATACTCCCTCCAGACCAGTGCCTTTGCCTACCCAGAGGTTCCTGCTGTTACTGGAGGCTTAGAGATCTAGGTGGGGGAGGGGTCCTGGGACTTTCCTTCTTCCTTCACCTTAAACCTGAGTGTTCTCAAATTCTGGCTTTTTTTTGGGGGGGTGTACCTTTTGAATTGAGTCAAACAGGAGGGTTCCTTGGCTCTGTCTTTTGTTAGGTTTGATTTTCAGTCCCTTAGGAGCATTTAGTTTGTAATTGGTAAGGAAGGCTTTTCAGAGGTCTGAACTTTTGCTGCCTCTATGCCATCATCTTGACTCCACCTCCCGAATTGTAATTTTTAAAGACTAAGTCTCATACCTGACTTTTTGATTCTGCTTTTCCCTTTGATCTATTTTTCTTAGTATGTCAAAGTTTTTATCTTTTACTTTCTGTATCTTCTTTTCAAGCTGGTGAATTCTAGATTTTAAGACACTATTTTCTTGTTTCAATTCATGTGACTCTGTTTCCAGTTGACTTATTTTGCTTTTTAAGTTCTTTACCCAATTTTCTTCAATTTCTTTTATTTTTTCAATTTGAATATTATTTTATTTGGTCATTTTCAAACATTGTTCCTTGGAAACAAAGGTCATTTTCTTTCCCTCCCCCCCCCCAACCCTCCCATAGCCGATGCGGGATTTCACTGGGTATCATATGTGTCCTTGATTCGAACCCATTTCCATGTTGTTGGTATTTTTATTAGGGTGTTCATTTAGAGTCTCTCCTCAATCATGTCCCCTCAAACCCTGTAGTCAAACAGTTGCTTTTCTTCAGTGTTTTTACTCCCACAATTTGTCCCTTGTTTGTGGATAGTGTTTTTCTCCTATATCCCTACAGAATGTTCAGGGATATTGTACTGACACTAATGGAGAAGTCCATTACATTTGATTATACCACAGTATTTCAGTCTCTTTGTACAATGTTTTCCTGGTTCTGCTCCTATCTTTCTGCATCACTTCCTGGAAGTTGTTACAGTCTCCATGGAATTCCTCTACTTTATTATTCTTTTTAGCACAATAGTATTCCATCTCTATTATTTTTTTAAATTCTTTTTTGAGCTCTTCCAGAGCTTTAGTCCAACTTGCTAGATTTTTCTGAGGTTTTGTTTGTTGTTCCTTAGTCCTCCATTGCTCCATTTGTTCTCTGTGCATTACCTAAATAGAAACTGTCAATTGTAATTTCTTTTTCTTCTCTTTTTTACTAATATTTTTTTCTCCTTCACCCCCTCCTTGTGGGCTGTATTCTTGCTCCTCTATTTGTTTGCTGGATCTGTGAATTTGAGCTTTTCTGCCCTGATTGGAACTTCTTCTCTGTTTTGCTGGGAAATTGGATTAGACTGGTTGAGTTAATCTGTTATATTAATGTGACCTGAGGCCAAATCTTCCCCAACTACCAGCAGAGACTGAAAGTGAAGGTGAAGATTTAGAGGCTGAAGATAGTCACCCATGACCCTCTCCTCTATTCCTCCCTGCCAGCTTCCCTGTCCTGAGATTCCTATGGTGATACCAAGGAACATTGAAGTGGTCACAGAGTTTATCCTGGAATCCCAGAGTCAACCTGACTCCCACCACGGGTCTCTGGGCAGTCAGCAAGGGAGGCATGTTTGAACTTCCCCCTTTACCCAAGGATTCAACTTTTTCCTGTACCTTTCAGATTGAATTGAGTAGGAGAGATTTGTGGTTCTATCTGGTGGTTGTGTTTGGCTTTCTGCCCTTCTTGAAGCACTTATTTTGGCTTATGGTGTGGAAGGAAAGTCACAGAGGATACAATTTCTCCTGATTCTAAACCACCATTTTGACTCCACCCTGCTAGTTAGTTATAAATATGCTCTAAAATAGTTATAGCAGTTCTATTTGTGGTGGCAAAGAACTAGAATTGAACCAGTAACCATCAATTGGAGATTGACTAATCAAGTTATAGTATATTATTGTGATATAATCCCACTGCACTATAAGAAATGAAAAAACAAGCTTCTTCTTGGGGAGGAAAACAAAAATAAAAACATGGAAATATCTCCATGAATATGTAAGGAATAAAACAAGCAAAACCAAGAGAACATTTTATATAGCAATAGAAACAATGTTTGAAGAATGATATGCATTTCCTCCTCCAGAGAAAGGACTGATAAATATAAATAAGACATAGTTTTAAATATGCATATGTTTTTTGGCAAATGATGCCATCTCTAATGGGAGAAAAGGTGAAAGGAAGGGAATTAATTGAGAATTTTAATATAACAAACAATAAATTATTTAAATAAAGTAATACTTCTGTCTACTTCATCAGCTATTGCACAACAGCATTTAATAGCTAGCATGTAATTCCTACTACTGACTGTAGTTGGGAAATGTCACAAAAGTAAAAATAAAAGTAACTTAAGTAATAATATTTATTATTCATAGTTATCAAAAATGATTACTTAAAATTGTGTTGCCCAATATCCTATAAATAAACATTTTAATGGTAACTACAATAATAATTATTTGTATGTGTATATACGTCAAAGTTTGTCAAGCACTTTGATGTGAATTTCTTATTTCATAGTAATTTGATAAAGGTAATGTACTTCCCTGTACCCACAGCAAGAAAGAACCAGAAAAAAGAAATGACAATTAGAAAGGAGTAGTGATTCAGGAAAAGCATAACAGAAGAAAAACAATTCAGTTAAAGTATCATATCAATAGCCACAAAATAAAAATGTGTCATTTCCAAATATTCTTCAGAAAAGGACATCAGGGAAGTGTTCTTTAAAAAGTATGCCCTGTATCTGTAGTCCTTTTCCACCTGTGACTAAAAAAAAATCACTTATCATTGTTTATTTGCATGAAGAACTTTCATTGACAGTGCCTAAGTGAGCTTTGCTAGTGTCATTTTTCTCTCTTCAGTTGCTATCACAATCAATAGGTTTGTTATAAACCATGCTTTTACTGTGCAAAAGAACAACAAAAAATTTAAACTATCTTAGAACAGTACCTTGACTTCTTTTAATGAAATGAAAAAGTAAGAGCCACCCAAAGTATTTTCTCCTATCAAGATTATTGCCTAGTTTATGACTGAATAGCAATAGATGTCAAATCAATAAGTGTGTACCATTTATAGCTTCTAAAATCCCTTGCCAAATCTGAAAAAAAATCTGAGTCTATTACTGTCAAATAAAAGGACATTCACTCAAGCAATTGGCTCTTCTGAACAGAGAGGGTAGCAAGAAGGCTCAGAATAAAGATTCTGGTACTCATAAATTTTGTGCCTCTCATTCTTTTTCCTTACTCCTATTCTCCTAAGATTATTTTTAGTCTTTAACAATTATCCAAAATGTAGTTGGTCTTGTCAGGCTGATAGGTAGGAAAAAAAGAAATTGCTGACTTTAGGAGGTACATGACAGGAGGAGGCTGGTACAATTTAGTTTAGTTTTGTGTAAATTATCTAATCCCAATAGAGAATTGATTAGAATGAAAGCTGGACTTTTAAAAACTAGCCAGGGATGTTTGCATGACTTGGTTTCTCTGATGAATAAACTGGGTTTTAAAAACTTTCCCCTTATATCAAAAAAACTGAACAGCATTGAAGTAATAAGTATAGACTTTTTAATTCTTCAGATGTGTGATAAAAATTAAAGGGAGTATTTTAAAGTTAATTTTTCCTAGTCAGGGAGAAATACAGGAATAAGATACCACACATACACACACATTAAATAGACGGACAGAATGAGAGACAGACAGATAGATAGATAGATAGATAGATAGATAGATAGATAGATAGATAGATACACATATATATGTACATATACATACTGGATGGGATTTTATAATTATTTTAATATTTTATTCATTTCTATTTTTTTCAATCAAGCAATCAATCAAGTAAATGCTCTTAGAATACTTTTATGAAAGGTTTTTATGCTAATTAAGCATAGGATATTAGAGATACAATATTTTTCATTAGAAATTTATTTGACTAACAGCACCATTTTACACCCAATTTATTGATAGGTACCATTAAGGCTAAGGGGTGAATGTGCACATGTGTGTGCATATACATGAGATATTTCAGCAAGACTAACAAAAAATCTAAATCCATTCATTTTCAAGGAAATGTGCATCAAATTAAAATAAGATAAACTCTGACTTCACCATCTCACTTGTGTCTGACTCTTCGTTATCCTATGGACCATAACATGTCAATGGGATTCTCCTGGTAAAGGCACTGGGTTGGTTTGCCATTTCCTTCTCTAGTGGATTAAAGTAAGAATAGGTTAAGTGACTTATTCAGGGTCACACAGCTAGTAAATGGCCGAATCAGAACTTGAACTCCTCACTTCAGTACTCCTCACTCTAGGCTCTATCCCTAGACACCTAGCTTGGTGGATATAGTGCCCCAGATAGTTATAAACATTGTGCTCATAACTGCATTCATTTCTGAGTGGCTTGATGCACTTTAACCTCAGTTTCTTTATCTGTAAAACAGAAAATAATAGCACCTACCTCATATGAATATTCAAATAAATATTCAATATTCAAAATAATTAAATATTGAAATAAAATTTGCAGAATTCTTTAAAAAATTCAAAGCACAATATCAATGTTGGATTTTATTAATAGGACTGTTTCCTAAACTTCTATTTTCAGCCCAATTTTCTTGTCTCTTGAGCCTTCTCACCAAGGAAGTTTTATTCTCTCTTATAATTTTATATTTCTATCTATTATGTATTAAAAATTCTTTGGATCTGGTAAAGTCAGGAATGCTTTTGTTTTCTCTGGGCCGATGCTCGTACCTTGTTGTGATACTGTGTGATTAAAATAATTTACTGTGGTCTAAAAAATTCAGCCTTTGTCAATTGAAAATTTTAGTTAATTTATCTCTAACCAATATGACAAGTGTATTTCATGTAAACAACATATGATTGAGTTTTTTTCCTAGGGTACTACTTTCTTAATATATTTGAGTCCCACTGAAATTTGTTCTTTGATTGTTAATTTTTTTCTTCCCTCCACTATATTCTTTTCCTTATTTCTTTTCATATTTTCATACCCCTCTATAAAAAAGTTGTAAAAGAGAAGGAATATGATCAATCCCATTAATTTACAAGTGAAGTGACCTCCTCCTCCTCCCCCTCCTCCTCTGCCCTTCCTCTCTTCACCTCTCCAAATTCTGCTCAGTTTTTCTTACATTTTCTTTATTTCCTTATATCTCCAATTTATAATCCATGCTCCAGAACTTCAGTTTATTTTGGTTATGACTATTTCCTTCCTGGATTTATCCTCGATTTTAATGCACTTTTTTGTAATGGACTCACCCTTTCTCTTTTCCACTGATTTTAATGCCTTTCTACATCATAATAGTTCCGTATGTGTTTTAATTCTCCTTTGCCAAGTTTGGATAAAATGTACTTCAAGAGAAATCTGTTCACTAATCCTTCTACATATATTTATAATTTCCTTTTGACACAATCCAATTATAAGAACTAGTGAGGTCCTTTCCTTACTTCATTTATTACCTAGTGTCTTTATTTTCCTTCCCATTCTTTCCTCTCATTACTAACTCTTTCTTTCTTGCAACTTAATAACAATTTTTCTTTGGGCAAGATTCTCAGGCTTTTGGTTTTGACATACCTGGAAGTCTTTAAAATTTAGCTTCTTTCTGGATCCAACTAACAAATTTTATGTTTACTTAATTTTTTCTTTCTAATACATTTAGAATTTTTTATTGTGTTTTTTTTTCTTGAAATATGACATACAGACATTTTGTTTGGTGATGGATTTCAAAGTCGTGATGTCATGAAATGAATGTATTTTGATTACCTCAAACAAGAAAGGAGTATGGCATGGCTTTCATATCTCAAGATCTAGTCATTCTGTTTTTGTAATATCCTGAATAATGTAAATAACATTTTCATCTCTAAGCCAAACTTTTGACTTTTATGGAGTTTACTGTCCACTAAAATCTACCAGTGTTTTTTTCTTTAATATTGTTATATAGGCTTATTTCCTCCATTGCATGCTTATAAATAGTAGTTTTAACCTCAGTTAAGGACATTCCATTTATCACCATAAAATGTTAACTTATTAAATTTAGCCCCATACGGCATACTATTAAGAAAATTTTGGATCTTGACTGTCCAACAATATATAAGTATTCTCCCATTTTTATGTCATTATCCAAATTGGTAAGCAGGGCATTCATGAATTTATTCAATTCATTGATAAAATTGCCAAAAAAAAAAAAAAAGCAGAAAGAGCACAGATCTTTGGCACTGTATGTTACAGGGATCTTCCTGGTTGGTATTGAACCATTATTGACTGTTCTTTTTATCTGTGCATTCAGACACTTCCAACCTAAAGTAAAATTCATTCAGTCTACAGCAAGAGAGATGTTGTAAAATTCTTTGCCAAAAATATAGACAAATTTCACATAAAACACTTTCCCACATTCATCTGGCTAGTTATCATATGATCAGAAATGGATATGTGGTAAGTTTGGATGGATCTTTAGGCACTAAATAAGTGCTTACTCATCAATTTATATATAAAAAAAAATATTGGCCCTCTCTGATCACCAATTCCTTTCCTAGCTATTTCTTAATTGTGTATTTAGTAAACTGCCCTATATTTCTTCCAAGAATATATAGTAAGTTAATTCTAGTTTTAACCTACACTTTCTTCCCTTTCATTAAAATCAATAACTATATTGGTATTCATTAACATCCACTAAGACTATTCCAAAAACTTCAAATACATATTTTTTCTTTTTCTATTTCATATTCTATTCCATCTTGTCAGCAATTCTCCATCATACATGAAGATAGATATATCACTTTTCTAAAAAAAAACAAAACCTGAAAATAGACTGACTACTTAGTTAACTTCTAACTTTTTTTTGCCTACAATAAAAAAAATATCTAAAATCTGGCAACATCACACATTTTAAAACTATACTACTTAATTGTTTTTATCTTAAGGATGCTTGGATATCTCAATGCTAAGCATACATTGCACTATATAATTCCTGTTCTTTTTCTCTTGTTCTGACATAAAACATGATTCCTTTCCCCTCTTTGACTCTCAGATTCAGATCCATCATTTAAAGTCCTTCTCAAATAACAAAAACTTTCATCCTTTTCTATAATGGCTTGTCTTCTTGGTTCTCATATGCCATTTTATAATACTCTAATGTATTTATTATTTTTACTTACCTATAGATTTCTTAAACCACCTATTAAATTAGAAATCTCATGTGACAAAGGAATATGTTTTATTTGACTTTGTATATTGTCCCAATTCTTAGCACAATCTGCTGAACCATTTGGGTCTAATTTTTTAATGCATTCTTTAAATAATTGCAAATAATCATATTGTTTTAGAAACAAAAAGCCTACTGTCTAATAATAATAAATGTTTCTGTCCCTAACTTAACCAACACTTATTAAAAAATAACTGAAATTGCCATAGCACTTCATATTTTGAAAAATGTTTTATGTACATTTTATCATGAAAACCACAACATTATGAAACAGGTCATATAAAGAGAATGGGGCTCCACTTCACAAATGAAGAAATTGAGATAGTAATTATGTGCCTTATTCAAACAGTAAGTGAATTGCATAATTAGAATCTGCTTCCCAGGACTTTAATTCCCAGCATCCTACTTTCCTTCTCACATTACATGCTGATGTAGGGAGGATATAAGTTTTGTTTAGTCCCTCCTCTCACTCTCTCTCTCTTTCTTCTCTCTCTCTTTCTCTCTCTTTTCATTGATGGCAGCAGTGGAAGGGGGCTGGAGAACTTACGTGGTTTTAATTTTGTTAATTAGGTTTGAACTTCTCTTCCTTTTAGTTTATTTCCTTTCTCCTTCAAGTGATTATTAATAAACTTTATAAATACAATACTTGGATTTATTGATATTAATTTAAATCTTACAGAATGATTATGACTGTGACATAAAAATGAATCATTTATATTCAATGGCTATCTGGGCTATTGTATGTGTGCACACATGTACACAATATTCCCAACTTTTTTGAGTTGTTGAATTCCTTATAGTCTAAAAGTGCTTTATTATTTAGTTGCTATATTAATGTTTATTTAAATTAATTTATTTCATTATATGTTGTTAGATTTTGATGATATCATTTCAGATTACAAAATACATCCTGGGCATCAGAAAATTAAACTTAATAATTCATTGTGTAGGCACAGCTGTGGTGGTCTAAAGAAGACTGGCCATACTTTAGGATTACTCATTTTTTCCATGACTAAGAAAATAGTGGTTTCTGGTTCTCTTGTGTCTGTTATAAATTCCTTCCAAAACAATCTGAACACATGTATTTTCCTCCAACTTGTGAATAAAAGCTAAATATATTTGTTTCTTGGTTGCCAGTTTACAGCCAACAAAGAGCTAGTTCCATCTGTTTTTGTCATGTGTAGCATTATGGATGTCACTCAGTGATAGCTTATATTCTACAAGTTCATTATTTCAGACCTGTATTTTATGGCAATGGAAATTCATTCTTCATTTACTTTTATATGCCTGATGGAATGGATAATTACTGTTGGGATCATCCTAATCCACTTTCTACTTAATGAACTGAATGAATATTAAAACTATAAATGAAAAGGAATCCAGCATATTTCTAATGTTTTTATCTCTCCCATGATGCTTTAGATTACACTTGTCTTTGATTTTTGATGTTGTTATTTTTTTTTTTTGCTTATGGATATTGAGAAAAATATATTGAAACCAATTTTATCTTGGTAGGAAACCAAAATCAACTTCCTTTGTAGTAGTAGTAGTCTCTCGGTAACCGAGGATGACGATCGTCTGTGCATTTTCAACTATGGTGTATAGATGAGTGTGCACTTGTGCATAAATGAGATTTAAGTGGAAAAGTCCATGCACAGAGACAGTCCCACTCTCTCGGCGTTGGAAGCCTGGGTCCAGCGGCACAAAAAATCGTTATACCTGGAGACTTCCTCAGCTGCATTGGATGGCCGTGTTGTCTTTTGTGCTCCAACACGCCCTAAGCACTCCACAGTGCTTTGCTGCGTCGCCATCTCAGCTGTTGAACCTTCTTATTGGTTTCTTCCACCTGTTTGGCCAAAGCAGTCTTCACATGCTGGGTGAGCAAAGCCCTGGTTCACCAGGGGTCGAAGACCCGATGGCTACCCTCACAAGGTTTAGCCGGCCTGTCGAAGCCGTTGCCCCGGGGTGTGGCCGCTGCCATATGCTAGCAGCTACTGGGAGCCACAAGTGACAGCTGGGTGTCAGGTGGGGGTCAGAGGCTAGAGAGCTGCCCTAGCAGGGAAAATGGTGTAATTATTAAAGTATCAGAAGACAACTGGGAATTTGAATTTCATTGTTTAGTTTAAGATGCACACACATAGAGAACACAATGTACTCAGGTGTAGCTGCAATATCTTTTGATAAATAAGCTTCCTTAAAGAAGATATAATTCTTTTGGAAGGGCTAAATATTCATATTGGCAAATATTAAAATACCATACACTCATGTTTGCAATGAGTATTTTTCTTTTTGCTTAAAAGCTGTTTTGTAAAAGTAATTTTTCCTAGTATTGGGAAAGGAAGATCTGGTATTTTAGGAGTTATTCTTGAAGAGTCCATCAGTAAATTGTATGTGTATGAGGACCTATTATGCTGATATACCTTTCAGAAAATACAAAGTATATACTGTGGTCTAGTCTATATATATATCTATATGTATACAAGAGAATATTGTAGTTATATTTTTTATCTTGAATTTCTCTGGGTTTCATCCTTTTTTAAGAGTCTATTTGAGTGATAGTAATTTTAAACAAAAATATGAACTTCTAAGTAATATTGTCTTGTTGATGTCTAATTTGTCATTTGGCAATTAATAATATTGAATACATTTTGCTCCTGTGATATGGCACTTCAAGAGACCATTGTAACATTTGATCTGGAGCTACAAAGAGTAACTGATTGAAAGCTGAGGAGAAGAAAGAAAACCAATTATTTAATAGGTAGAAAGAAATATAGGGTTATTGGAGATTAGGAATACATGAATGAGAGAGAAATGTAGGCTAGAGCTATATTCTATAGGACTTCAAAAACAGTAAAGTTTATATTTTATTTTTATATTCCATGCCCACTGATTGAAGAACTTTTTCTTTGCAGAAGTGTCAGAACAACACATATATGTATGTGTATACCCACAAATATATGTATATGTAATATATACACATATAGCAAAAGTTGTCTTCCATCTATAGAGAGGGAGGCAGAATAAATATCTCTATCCTCTTTTCCAAATTTCTTCTTCAAGAAGGAATTCTTTAATTCTTTCCTGGAGAGGCAACAGGAAATTTGGGCCAGCAGCCACTCTGTTTTCTTAAGAAATGTGGAATAACAGGCTAGAATTATATATTTTCTATTCCCTTATATATGACTATTTTAGGGAATGTGTTTTTCAAGCTCAAAGTAAATATCCAATCACAGTTTATTAATTGAGGGAAAAGGGGACCCAAGATGTATATTTAAGGCTTGATTTCTTTCTTGTCAAATACCAGTCCTAAAAGGAAAAAAAAAACATAACAGCAAGCAAAAACAAAACAAAACAAAACAAAAACAAAACAAACCTCATATATTGAAGTTAATAGCAAAGCAGAAACCAGAGGAAGTTTACATGAGAGAATATATGGCAGAAAACTCAGAATGAAGTAGATTTCCCCTTGAGAGCAAGGTAACTCAGTTAAATGAAGAGAAAGAATCCTCACGATCTCATCTAAGGGAAAAAATCCTCTTGAGTTTTTAGTGTAACAATCTGAGGATAGGGACATGATAGAATCTCTTTGTTCCTTTCATGTTAGCTTCTTCCAAAAGTTATTTCCAAATTGAGTATTAATTTAAGGGTTGTGACAATTGGAAAATTAGGAACAAGGAGGCAAGAATGTCAATAAGAGTTTTAGCTTTAGAGGAGAGTGTCAGGGCTCAGGAAGACCGCAACTGTTGTTTAAAGAAAGGATGAGAAGAATCAACCACACTTCAGTCTTCCAAAATAAGCAAAGGACACAAATCTGGTGTCTTGATACCCTGGCCAGGGAGATGAAAGATCACTTTTGTAGCAAGTGTTCATTACCTTTCCTGAGAAAGAGCTATAGTTGCTTAAACTAAAGAGTTGGAAAATTTTATACTGCTAGTGGTGTTAGTTTCTGTCCAGGTCATCCCTCAGATGAACTTGTTATGTCTTACTTGGGATACTGACAAAGTCAGCCATCCCTTTGTGACAAGGAAATCACTTTAAAAGACTGATATATATTAATTTAAGGTCGCCAAGGAATTCAGCTATGTAATTCCTAAATGAAAACTCAAGTCAGCAGTCAACCTTTTATGGAGTTTAATTACAAACAGGAGGAAGAAAGGTATTAGAGATAGAGAGAGAGAGGGAGAGAGAAAGGGGAGAGAAGGGAATAGGGCTTAAATACCCCTTCTGTTTAGGCTGGGCCAAAAGGCCCAAGCCCTTAGATAGCTGAGGCAAAGAAAAGAGATCAGTCCCTATCACTCATGTGACCAAAATGGAGAAACAGTCTCAGGGGCCTCCACCTCCAGCTTCCTTCAGAGCAAGCTTCTCAGAGCACAACCTCTCAGAGCAAAACCTCTCCAACCAACCCTGTGGCAGCCAACACCAGGTATATTGTGAGCCCTTCCAGGTGAAAGCAAAAATATTCCTGGAGTTCTCATGTATTGGTATGGAAAAGAAAGCTGAACACAAGTCTACTACTGTAAAGTATGTAGCTGTGCTGGGAATAGATGAAATAATAGTATGTATGTTAGAAACTACGGAGTGTCTCTTTATAACATGATTATTCACTGCCCTTAGATCCTGTACGAATCTATAGATGTGCTTGCCATCGGGCCCTCTTTTTGGTTTTTTAATTGGCAGAATGGCCGTGTTGTATTCACATTTGCAAGGGATTATTATTCCCTGTTCTATTAATGAGTTAATAACTGGTGTAATACCCTCAATTGCCTCCTTTGAGAGGGGATACTGAGGGATAGAAGGAGGTGGGCTAGATTTAGTTTTTATCTGCACAGGAACAGCAGATTTAAGTAAGCCTACATCTGAAGAAGATGTGGCCCAAAGAGACTCCGGTATATCTTTAGGTATTTCAAAAGTGGAAGGCTCTTTTGCCTCCTGGGTTTCCAAGAGAAGTACAGGGAGTAAATTTAAAGATTCCTCTGGTACTTCTAATGATAATGAGCCATCTGGAGAGCAGGTTATTGTGGCTCTGAGTTTGCATAGAAGGTCCCTCCCCAGCAAATTTAAAGGGGAGTCAGGCATCAAAAAGGAAAGAATGTTGTACCTCTAGGGGTCCTACAGACACCATTCTAGGAGGAAGTCTTTTAACTCTTTGGGTTATTCCTGATACTCCCATTACATTCTCTGAGCCAACAGAATAACATTGTAAATCAGGTGTTCTCCTTAATACAGACCAGGAAGCTCCGGTGTCTAATAGACAATCATAATAGGTGTTACCCACCTTTAAGGTAACATGGGGTTCATTAGTATGGGGGGGCAGTGGATAGGGACAACAGGTAGTAGGACATCAGGGTCCGGGAAATCAAAGGTTGTATCCTCTGATTCCTGTGCCCCAGCTCCCCCTGGACACCATCATTGTGTTTGGGATATTCCTTGGGCACCCCCCTGAAGGGCACCTCTCTGAGGGTCATTAGTACCTCGAGTATTTTTTGAACGAGCGCCATTTCTCATATATTGTTGTTGTTCATTATCATTATAATTTTCTTCAATTGGAGCTTTGTCATTATTTTCCCAATTCCTATTTCTATAATTCTGGTTTCTAAAGTTCTTATTTCTATATTCATTATAGTTATTTCCATAGTCATTATTATAATTTCTAGAATTCTGGTTTCTATAACCATTATCATCATTTCTATAGTTATTATTTCTAAAGCTATTATTAAACTGTGTATTCCTTCCAAACATCTTAAGAAAGGTTCTACATTCCATCATTATGTGGCCCTTCTTCCCACAGAAGTGGCAAGTAATGGATTGATAATTTGATTTCTGGAGAGGGGTAATTGTCGTTGGTTCATTATCATGCCCACTTTCTAATTTAGTCATCCTATCTATTAAATATCTTATTTTTTCCTTCATTTCCTCCATGTCATCATTATTTTCTTCCTCCTTTTCTTTGTTTCCCTTTAAAACATATATAGCTGTTTTTCGCAATTCTTCAAGGTCCATATCTGACCATCTTGGGCATTGTGTTCTAAAATAATTCTTAATTGCTTTGCAAGAGTTATTTACAAAGATCTTTCTAACTTGTCTTAAACTACTCTCTTTAGTTAGGTCCCAATCTAAGTATCTGTCCCCAAACTCGATTATTCTATCCATAAATCTGGAAGGTGATTCTTCTTCCTTTTGCTTAATTTTTTTCCAGTTCCATCCACTTATCTCTACTGTCTGCACATTCCTTCATTGCCCCTTGATTAGGAAATTTCCTCTTTCACTTTTCAGAATTTCTGTTATTCAGAATCATGGTTAGCTAACACTAGCTAATATATTATCTCTTTTCTGAATCCTAGTTATCTCAGCACTGTTAGATCCTGCCCATCCAATATAAACATGGCAGTGATGATAATGATTGCACTAATAACATTAATATCTTGCATTTATAGAGAACTTTAAGTTTTGCAATGCACTAATAGAGGTGTTTTGACATTTAAATCCCAAAACAAGCCTATAGATTAAATGCGATTACTAACCCCCTTCTGAATTATACTATTACCAAATTTCCCTCTAGATTAGATGTCTTCCTCTCACATCTTTTCTCTTTTTTCCAGTTTCTAGAGTCACTTGACTCTTAGATGA
The DNA here is from genome assembly GCF_027887165.1 of Monodelphis domestica. Taxonomy (NCBI): domain Eukaryota; kingdom Metazoa; phylum Chordata; class Mammalia; order Didelphimorphia; family Didelphidae; genus Monodelphis; species Monodelphis domestica. The sequence goes on from NC_077230.1 coordinate 49,475,780, forward strand.
TAATGCATATCTAGCCATTTCCAGTTGGAGGAAGCTAGGTGACTCAATGGATAAAGCACTGATCCTGAAACCTGGAAGACCTGAGTGCAAATGGGATCTCCAACACTCACTAGCTGTGCAGCCCTGATCAAATTACTTAATCTCTACTCCTCTTACTTCACTAGAAAAGGCAATTGCAAACTACTCTAATACCATTGCCAATAAAATGCCATACAGGGTCATGAAGGATTGGGTCTGACTGAAAGAGCCCTCTTGAATACTACATATATATCTTTATCTCATCCTCAAACTACAACATGCTGATCCAGGCACAGGAATTGGTACTATCCCTTGCTCCTCATTGCCCTTGGCAATCCCTCATTATTCTTCCAATACTCAATGACCTCATTTTCTTTGATATTCACTACATCCCTGTATATCATTCAACCTAAATTATAGATGCAGATAATATCATATTTTTCTCAGAAAGTTCAGCCTCTGATTTACAATCTTCTCTAGATCAAACCCTGTTCTTATACTTTGGGCAAACACAGAGGCTCTCAGTTTATCAGCTTTTTAATTTCCATCATCTGTCCCTTCACTCCATCTTAGATACACAAACAGATGGTTAAGCAATTAAATATATTTAACCAGAAGGACACTAAAAGCTGAAAGGTCAGGAAAAGTAGAAGAGAACCTTTAAACTGAGTTTTCCAAATGACGCACAGATTTTTAAGAGGCAAAAGACTGATGATTTCCTTGGCACATTATTTTTCTTTTGGTCACCTTCACAAGCATTATTGAATGATCAGCCAATATGGCGGAACCAAAGCTCTATGCTCTTGCTTTCACTGACACTTTTCCTAGTAAACTTCCCCAGATTAATTCATTTCCAGTCCATCAAGATGCTAAATGCAGAGTAATAAACAAGGAAGAACAAGAGACAGTTCCTAAAGCTCACAATCCCCTTTTTTGTTTCTTTGGTGTCATTCATCTTGAACTGGGTCATGGAGTCAACTCTGGATGCTGCTATTTAAAGCCCTGTTGAGAGGGGGCTAGAGTTCTACGAGGGAGCACACTTAAAGTTCCAAATATCATGGTTGGGACCCCAGTTCACTTTGTCAAACAACTATCCTCAGAGAGACTCTCCTCAGAGAGGCTGTCCTCACTGTCACTGGAATAATAGTCAGGCCCAAAGCAGTGGTGACCCCAGTAGGACTGAAGGGCTTCTGCATCAGGATAAGGGTCAGGGCAACCATAGAGTCTCATCCTCCTACAATGGAGTCTCAGAAAACCATAGCGACATTATAGACCAGTGCAGGTGCCAGAACCATGGCAACAATAGATTTGCCCACGGCAATGGTCCCTAGTCTTCAGGCACAGAGATAAAAGCAGGCTGTGAGCCCCTATTTTCTAAATCCATCTTCTCTTCCTTCCTTTCTTCTCTAAGATACCTAGGTTTATTCCCTCCCCTCACTATGACCTTAACATAAAGGTTCATTTTTACTCACTGATAAAGGGAATAAAAGCTCTAAGGTTTTTGTGTCCTGACCTCCAAGTGCTCCGACCTACAAAAAGTCAGCTTTTTTTCCTAGCCATAATTTTTGGACACCCACAGCCCTGAACTCTGATTTTCTCTCACTGACCATAACCTTCATTCCTTTCATCCCTCAACATAACTCCTCATGAATATGTTTTTCATCTAGATTTCAAATTCCAGTTGTTCTACCTTCTTTGAAATCTCTACTTCCCTCAACTCAATTTTTTCTCTAATAACTAAACTACATGATGCCCTCTTCCTTCAGATTCGTTGGAACACTAATTGCTATTTGATTAAATTTTTAACTAATTACTCTGCTGACTTTTGTAAAGTAGATACTGATGCCTTATTCAAAAGAGAACATTCTAATGATGGAATTTCCATCTCTATGTTGGCAGTGTTAAAGGAGAAAATTGTGTGCAATCTCAAGAAAGACAATTCCTTCCCCTATAAGGTCAGTTTTGTTCTAAAATTCACTGTATGAAGTCTCAGTATTTTATTATAATTGCAGAGATAGATCCCTTATAAAAATTCCTATTTAATATTTCATGGTGGCATGGAAATAATTCCAGTTTTATAAGCCACTATTTATTTGTTCTCTAGTACCAAGATAAGTTTTGAGAGGCTTATTATTAAAATATTGGTTATTGTATTAGGGGTTCAACTATGCCACCATTTACAATATCATAATTACAATGGTCCCAAGGTTGTATTATACTTGTTTAAAATAGGGAGGGGATAATATTATCATTTCACTGTTTGAATTTTGCCAGGAATAGTAATGAGTAACAGAAATTCATAAGAAGTAGATTAAAAAGTCAAGTTTCTGTTCTTAATAGGGCAGGATACCCTTTATTTAAAATTGAATTGAAAGTTGAAAAAGGCCACCATTACTTTTCTATACAAATGACCTTCAGAATTTAAAATGCAGAAGGTATGGAATTGCCTAAAACCCTCAGGGGGGAAGGAAATGGGAGAAAGTATAATAAGAAAGAATATGACTGAGGGAGCAGGAAGGCAATGGATTGAATAGATGTGCATGAGCCCAGCTTCATCATATTTTCTACACCTATTTTTTCTCAAATTTGTGACCATAAAGATTTGTTCTGCTATACTTTTATGAGACAATGTAATTCTAATACCTAAACCAGGAAAATATAATTCAAATAAAGTGAACTATAGTCTAATATCAGTAATGTATAGTGATGATTTTTTTAAAATACTAGCAAAAGTTAGAGCCAAAATTGCAGAGTAGTAAGACTCAGGATATCCCATCTCCCTCTTCCCTTCCCACCCCACCCCAATACTCCTCTAAATAGACCCAGTGACTTGTCAGACAATGCTCTGATAGGGAAATCCATTAAAAACTAACAGCAGGTAATTTTATTCTAGTCCAAGTTTGCATATATAGAAAGGTTTACAGGGACAAAGGAAAGGATGTGGCCCAAAATGCACTGCACAGTGAACATACCAACACAGGAGAAGCCCAGAATTAAGGGTCATGACTATAAGAAAAAGGTCACAAATGGAAATTTTATTGCCTGCTTTCCAAGTCCACATCATAGTTACAGGTTAGAATGAGGTGACCTTAACCTTGAGGTTATATTCAGAGGTTTAAAGGAGTAGTTACAGGTCCTAAGTGCAATATCAAGCATGAAGAAAGTTCAGAAGCAAGCAGTAGCTTCAGTGTTTGGATAAGGAGCAGCACTGAATCTCAGTTCCAGCTTTTAGCCTCATTAGAACCCAGCAAAGAAATAACCAGGAAAAGAAGACCAAAGATAATCCTACAGTCCTTTCAGTCTGTTCCAATAGAAGTCTGAGGAAATAAAATAGTTTATACATAGGACAGCAACTTTCAGAGTACAAACAACCAGGGTTAGCAACCAGTCCTTGTCCAGGATCAGAACACTTTGGAAGCACAGGAAATTTGCAGATTCCCCATCAAAGCTATCCCTAAAATATTAGAATACCACAACACTAAATACCATAAGAAAATAGCAAAATACTAAGAGCTTCCTACTTGAGTAGGACCCTAACATTATATCTAAAGTCAGAAAATAGGGAATGAGGAAACAAACCAAAGAATCCCTTCTTCATAAGCTATTATGTTGACATGGATGCTTAAGCCAGAGACCTAAAAGAAAATGTCTTAAAAGTATTAACAAGCAGAGTTGCAAAGAAGAGTACAACAGGTGTGCAAATTGGTTTTGGTTATTCTGCTATTGGTTTTAGATACATATATACATGCATATTCTACTATTCAAATTGTTGTGGCTATTGTCTATAATGTAGATTGCAACCCATTTTTACATTCTCATCTTTGTGGAACTCATATCCATATTCTTCTTCATTTTATTTCACCTCCACATCAGAAAAATATTACCTGACATTCTAACTATTTTGCAGGAAGCTTTTCTTTTAAACTGTTGACATTGCATGAATTCTACTAGAGCATACATCAAGAGCTGATTTTAATAGTTTAGCTTAGAGGTATATCAGTTATGGAATACAGCTCCTCTTTTTCATTATTGCCTATATTTGCATGTTTCACCATTTTTTCTTATAAGTTTATGGTGTGACTACATACAAAAGAATGAAGACCTCATGGAAATGGGCAACATCTTGTATCTTTTTTTTTTTTTCAAGGAGTTTTGAGGTCTAATCATTTTCAACTGAGTAACCAGCTTACTAGAGACAAGTCTTTCTATACTTACCTGAATTTTGGTCTACAAAAGCAGACCCAATCTCTTTCAACGATTATTCTTGCAGTTTATCTAGTAGGATAGTATGTTTCTGGAATCATAATGGGTTTTTTGTAATTATTAATGTTGCTGTTGTTGCTACTTGCTATTGCTTGTTTGCTTGCTTTTCTATAGAAGGTAAAAAAGATGAATAAGAAGACAAAAAAGGAAGTAAAAGTAAAAAACTTAAGGAATAAGTAAGAATGGGGAGACAAGGAAGGAAGTTGAAAACTGATAATATAGAAGATATGAAATATTTAAAGAAATAAATCAATCAACAAGTGTATATTAAGACCTTACTATGTTCTAAACACTATGATAAGAGGGAGGATACAAAAAATTCTAGGTAAGAAAGAAGGAAAGAAGGAAGGGGAAAAAAGAAAAGAAAAGGAAAGGAAAGGAAAGGAAAGGAAAGGAAAGGAAAGGAAAGGAAAGGAAAGGAAAGGAAAGGAAAGGAAAGGAAAGGAAAGGAAAGGAAAGGAAAGGAAAGGAAAGGAAAGGAAAGGAAAGGAAAGGAAAGGAAAGGAAAGGAAAGGAAAGGAAAGGAAAGGAAAGGAAAGGAAAGGAAAGGAAAGGAGCAGGACAATACAGAAGAGGACAGAACAGGACAGGTCAATACAGGACAGCACAGGACAGGACAGGATAGTAGAGGACAGGATAGCATAGGACAGGAGAATATAGGTAACGACAGGAAAGGAAAAGGAAACAAATAACATGGTGTTAAGTTAAATTTAGGGGTTTTGACTGAATATAATAATTATTGGTCACCAAGAATTTTATTGATAAAATCCTAAATGAAATACTCAAGTGAGAATGGAGTTTATGGTGATTTAATTACAACAGGAGGAAGAAATTATTAGAGGGAGAGAGAGAGGGAGAGAAGGAAAGGAGGTTAACTCAAAAACCAATCTGGCTCAGGCTGAGTCAAGGCAGGAGTTTAAGGCGATGGAGAGCCAATCACGTGACAGATCTGAAGGGAAGCTGTCTGTGGGGCTCCTCCAAGCTCAAGCTCCAGGATAGAACTGGTGTCTAGCCCTCTCCACAGGAAGTCACAAGAACCCCACAGCCAATTCTCTACCTCACTTCCTGAATCTCATATGTGCCAATGGCAGCTCAAGCTTGGCTTTGGACAGCCCAGGGGGGCAGTTAGTTGTTTCTTATTTGTCATTAGCTAACACATTCCTGGGTGCTAGACTAAGGAAGATGAAGGAAATTTAAAATTCACAATGGTAAAGAATATGTACAATGTAGGTGGAGCCAAGATCAAGGCTTAGTAACAGGAAAAACTGGGACCCTCTCATAAATTTCTTCCAAACCAATCATTGCAAAGTATCTCAAAAGGACATAGGTCAAAACAGGATGAGTAAAAGGACTCTTTCACTGACAGCATGAAAGGGAGGCACAGAAAGGTGATTCCCACACAATAAGGGGGTGAAATTGTACAGGGGACTTCTACTCCCCCCCACTCACTGAGCCAGTGTGTACCAGGGCTAGGGAAATCTCCAAATTCTTGGGGACTGACTAAAAGCACCACAAACTCGCCCCTGAAGGCTGTGCCATACCTGGGCAGTGAAACTCAGGGAATAGCAGGGAGTTTGCTCCCACAAAGGAGTAGCAGCAGTGGCAAGAGCTAGGGAAGATAGCCAAAGGGGAAAATGTAACACAGCCTGCTGCACTACAGACCCACCCTTGAAAATATGAGCCATAGGAGATGAGGTTCAGAGCTATAGTAGCAACAGTAGCAGCAGTAATAGGAAATAGCATCAATGGCAGTAGCAGCATCAACAATAGCAGCAGTGTCTGAGGCAGAAGCAACATCAATAATAGCAGCAGCAGCTGAGGCAGCAGCAGCAGCAGCTAAAGAAGATAGCCTCAGGGTAAAGCACTCTGAAGCACAATATGCAAAAAAAAATCACAGATTTGCCTGCATTAATTCAGAACATTGAAAGGGAAGGTAAGATTATCCCAAGGGATAGCCTTCTGAGACAGAAATCAATATAGCAATGACCACCAACATGCAGGAATCCAAATCATCCAGTGGGAAAAGGAATAAACAACAACAACAACAAAAAGCTCTAAACTCTGGATTTCTATGGAGAAATTTCAGTGTAGAAAAAGAGCAAAATATAGACAGAAGCAAAAGCAGAAAGGGAAAAACAAACACATACATAATGCCCCCCCCCATTGAAATATTGAAATTGGTCAAAAGCTCTGGAGGAACTCAAAAAGAAGTTCAAGAACCAAGTAAGAAAGATAGAAGAAAAATGGAGAGAAAAGTGGAAAAAAGAAATGAAAGTAATACAAAAAGAAAATAATAGCTTAAAAGATAAAATTACCCAAAAGGAAAAAGAGGGATAAAAATCAAATGGAGTAACAAGAAAAATGACCTATTGCAAGCCATGAAAAGCATGATGAACCAAACCAAAAAGGAAAATCAAAACATCATAGTTGAAAATCAGTCTTTAAAGACTAAGACTGGGCAAATAGATGCTAATGATCTCATGAGAGAACAGGAAATAATAAAGGAAAATAAAAAGAATAAAAAGATAGAAGGAAACATGAAATATTCATTGAAAAGACAACTGACCAGAAAAACAGATCCAGAAGAGATTTAAGAATTATTGGACTACCTTGAAAGCCTAAAATAAAAAAAAAAGTCTAGACATCATATTACAAGAAATAATCCAAGAAAATTGTCCCAATATTCTTGAACAATAAGGCAAAACAGACATTGACAGAATCCACAGATTACCCCCAGAATAAAATCTGCAAAAGACAACTCCCAGGAACGTTATAGACAAATTCAAGAGCTTCCATGACAAGGAAAAAATACTGTAAATGGCCAGAGAAAAACAATTCAGATATCAAGGAGCAACAGTCAGGATTAGATAGAATCTGGCAGCTTCCACACTAAGATAACACAAGGCTTGAAATATGATATTCATGAAAGCAAGGGAACTGAGTCTATAACCAAGTGTCACCTACCCATCAAAACTAACTACATACTTTCAGAGAAAAAGTATGAGCATTTAATAAAAATAAAAGATTCCCAAGTGTTCATAAATTAAAGGCAAGAAATAAATGGAAAATTTGAGGTCCAAATAGAAAATTCAAAAGAACTATAAAAAAGTAAACAAGAAAGAAAAAAAATTAAGGGCTTCAATAAGGTCAACTAGATTATATTCCTATTTGGAAAAATGATATCTAGCTCTTCAAAATTGTTTTCATCATCATAATAGAGAGAAGGAATATTCACAGTCATAACTTGTGATATCATGCTCTTTAAGATGTTATGTAAAAAAATAGGGAAGAATAAAGATTGTAATAATAGAAACTCAAAGGAAGAAGAAAATAGGGTAAAAGATACCACATAAAGAGGCACATTGGGTGGGTGGGGGGATACGTTAGTAAGAAGGGAAGAAAAAGAGTGGTGACAGATAATGATCAAATTTTACTCTCAGTGAAATCAGTTCTGAAAGGGAAGAATTGCCAGATCCATTGAGGTATAGAATTCTAACTTACCCTATAGATAAGTAGAAAAGGAATAAAGAAAGGGGTGGGGTTTGAGGAGGGGAGTATTAAAAGGGAGAGAAAAGTTGATGCGAAGGTGACCAAAAGGTCCTATAGAGAAATAAGTGGGGAAAAAGAAATGAGGGGGAGGGATGGAAAGTAAAATAAGAGTGAAGAAAAGAGGGACTGATTAAAAGCAAAACAATGGTATGTAAGGAAATAGTGAAAGAAGAAATGGCAAGAAATGGCAGAATTAAAAGAGGAAGTAGAAATGATGTGGAATACACAGGTGGTAATCATAACTCTGAATATGAATGGTATGAACTCAACAATAAAATGGAAGCAGATAGCAGAATGGATTAAAAAAAAAACATAATCCTACCATATTTTGTCTACAAGCCATACACATGAGGCAGGTAGAAACACACAGGTTAAAGATAAGAGATTGAAAAAAATTTATTGGGCATAAATGGGGGGGGAGGGGAAGACAGCAGGAGTCTTTCACAATCACAATAACTGACACTGCCAGAGCAAAGATAGAAAAGATTAAGAGATAAGAAAGATAATTAGATCCTGATAAAAAGCTGTATAGACAATGAAGAAATATTGATACTCAACATGTATGCAGCAAATGGTATAGCATCCACATTTTCAAAGGAGAAACTATTGAACCTTAATAAGGAAATAGATAATAAAATTATACTAGTGGGAGAACTCAATCTCCTTCTATCAGATCTAGATAAATCAAACCAAAAATAAAATAAGAAAGAAGATGTGAATGAAATCTTAGAAAAATTAGAGTTAATAGCTATGTGGAGAAAAGTAAATATGGATAAAAAGAAATATACCCTCTTTTCAGTAGCATATAGTACATTTACAAAGATTGACCACATACTAGGGCATAAAGTCTTGCAAACAAATGAAGAAAGGAGGAATAATAAATGTAACTTGTTCAGATCATAGTGTAATAAAAATTATAATTAGTAAGGGTACATGGAGAGGCAAATCAAAAATTAATTGGAAAATTAAATAACCAGGCTGAGGAGTCAAGATGGTGGCATAGAGGCAGTGAAACTTCAAATCTCTGAAAACCCTTCCTCACTGAATAAAACCCAAATGCTCCTAGGGGATTAAAAACCAAATCTAACAACAGGACAGAGCTAAGGAATCCTTCTGCTGGACTCAACATAAAAGGAACACCCCCAAAAAGCCTAACTTGAGAACACTCTGATTTAAGGGAAAGGAAGAAGGAAGGTCCCAGGACCTCTCCCCCATCTATAGTACTGAGATTGTAGCAGTGGCTGGAATCTCTGGGAGGGCAAGGGCCCTAGTCTTGAGGGAGTACCTTGTGGGCAAACCTGTGCCAGGCTCAGGACTTTGAACACAGGCAGCTGGGAGACAGCTGGAAGAGAACCTCAAAGAAAGCAGCCCAATCATAGCTGAGACACTTCATATTGCCCCCTCCCCTTTCTTGAGGTTTTGGCCTCAGGGAACATTCAGCTCTTCAAGTCCAGTTCAGCTGGGCTTAATCTCATCAACTATTCAGAGGTGAGGGAAGCTCAATCTACAATACCCCTTCCCCCCACAGACAGTACTGAGAGCCTTACCAAGCTCCAAGGTGGATGGCTGACAGAAAAGCCCAAAACCACAGATTTAGCACATAATGAGAGAATCAAGACTGCAGGGAACTATAGGGGGAGAAGAAGGAGCAAAGATGAGCAAACCACAGAAAAAGAAAAAGGAAATTATAATCAACAGCTTCTATCTTGGCAAAGAACAGAGAAAACACATAAAAGAGGAAGATCAAGGAACACCAAGCAAAAACACAGAAACTCCAGCAAATTGGACAGGCTTGGGAAGACCTCAAAATACAATTCAAAACACAATTAAGAGAGGCTGAAGACAACTGGGAAAAGAACTTAACAAGCAAGATAAGTCATCTGGAAACAGAAGATAGTGTCTTGAAAACCAAAATTAATCAGCTTGAAAATGATGCAAAAGAGAAGAAAGATGAGGCAACAAAAATGAAAGATGAGGCAAAAGATGACCTCCAAAGACAATAAAAAGAAAGATGAAATATGACCTCCAAAGACAATAAGACTAGAATGAGAAGGATGACCAAAAAGCCAGGGTTGCAATTCAATCTTTAAAAACCAGAATACAACAATTAGAAGCAAGTGATTTCGCAAGGCAGTAGGAAACTATAAGAAAAATCAAAAGAATTTTTAAAAATTGAGGAAAATATGAAATACCTCATTCACAAAACAGAAGATTTAGAAAATTGTTCCAGGGTAGACAACTTAAAAATGATTGGTCTACTGGAAAACCATGACAAAAGAAAAAGCGTGGACATCAATCTACAGGAAATTATCGAAGAAAATTGCCCTGATATTCTAGAATAAGAGGGAAAAGTAGAGATTGAAAGAATCCACAGATCACCTCCTGTACTTAATACCCAAATGTCAACACCCAAGAAAGTTATAGCCAAATTCAAGAACTATCAGACCAAGTCAAAAATATTACAAGCTGCAAAGATGAAGTCATTCAGAAAACATGGAACCACAGTGAGGAAAACAAAGGATTCTTGCTGCATCTACACGGAAGTAATGAAAGGCAGTGAATATGATATTCTGGAAATCAAGGGAACTAGGACTACAACCAAGAATCAATTACCCAGCAAAATTGATTATATTCTTACAGGGGAAAGAGTGTTCCTTTAACAAAATAGAAGAATTCCATCTATTTGTAAAGAAAAGACCAAACCTGAAGAGAAAATTTGGTGCCCAAGCACAGAACTCAAGATGATCATCAAAAGGTAATTAAGAAAGAGGGAAAAAAGAAAAACAAAAACAAAAACAAAACTTTTTTAAGAGTCCAAATAAGTTACAATATGTTTCCCTATAAGAACAGAGGTCAATGGTAACTATTAAAAACTGTTGTTATCACCTGGGCAGGTAAAAGAATTACACTTAGAGGGAAAAGTGACAAAATGTATAGGATGAAAGGACAAGACATAAATAGATATATAGATATAAGCATGCATAAACACAGATACATGTATATATATATGCATATATACATATATATATATATATACACAACTAGAGCTAAAAAAGAGAGGTTAATACTAAAAGAAATGGGAAATGAAAAAAAGAACGGAAAATTCATATGTCACAAAGAAACTCATGGCGGGAGGGGGTAGAACATCAATACACTGGAAGGATAAAGAGGTTGGAGATAGGAAATACTCAACTCTTTTATGCTTTGAAACTGACCCAAGGAGGGAAGAACAATCCAATCCATTAGGGCAGAGAATAGATTTGCAACCTATAGGGGAGTAGAAGGGTAAAAAACGGAGTGGTGGGGAGGGAAGCAGTACAAGGGAGGGAGAAGGTGGGGTGGAAATTTTAAAAAGACTACAGGGGAAAATAAGGGAGGGAATAAGAAGGGAGGGGAATAGAAAGGGAAGTAAAATAGGGGGGTAACTAGAGGGACTGACTATAAACAAACAAATGCTTTGTAATATCACTGAATTCTCACCTGGTCTGAGATCAAGATGGGGTATTTAACCTGATTGGAAAGGATTTTGGCAGTCTTTTCTTTCCTGTTTCCACTTGCAAGCAGATGCGGCTCTTTTCATAATGTAGGTGAGGTTTTCTTATTCTGTATTTTCTTTAATCCTTAACCTTTAATAAACCTCTAATGATATAATACTCTTTGCAGAGAGAAACTAATTTCTACCTACCTCAGTTTCCTAAAATTTTAATCGTTACACTAGACAATATACAATAATTAGGTATCTATCTGCTGAGACAAACACATGAACTATATGAACACAACTACAAAATACTCTCCACACAATTAAAACTAGATCTAAATAGTTGGAAAAACATTGACTGCTCATGGATAGGATGACCTAACATAATAATGACAATCCTACCCAAAATAATTTACTTATTTAGTGGCATACCCATTAAACTACCAAAAAACTTTTTTACTGAATTAGAAAAAAAACATAACAAAATTCATTTGGAAGAACAAAAGATCAAGAATATCCAGTAAAATCATGAAAAAAAATACAAAGGAAGGTGTCCTTTCAATCCCAGATCTCTAACTATACTATAAAGCAGTGGTCATCAAAACAATTTGGTACTGGCTAAGAGACAGAAAGGAATATCAGTGTTATCAATTTGGGGTAAGTGACCTCAGCAAGACAGTCTATGATGAGACCAAAGATCCCAGCTTTTGGGACCAAAATCTACTTTTTGATAAAAACTGCTGGGAAAATTGTAAGACAGTAAGGGAGAGATTAGGTTTGGATCAACATCCCACACCCTACACCAAGATAAACTCAGAATGGGTAAATGACCTGAATTTAAAGAAGGAAAGTATAAGCAAATTAGGTGAACAGAGAATAGAATACATGTCAGACTTATTGGAATAGAAAGACTTTAAGACCAAGCAAGAGCTAGAAAAAAATCACAAAATGTAAAATCAATAATTTTGATTACGTCAAATTAAAAAGACTTTTGTACAAACAAAACCAATGCAACCAAAATCAAAAGGGAAGAAACAAATAGGGAAATAATCTTCATATCAAAAACCTCTGACAAAGGTCTAATTTCTCAAATTTAAAAGGAGCTAAACCAATTGTACAAAAAATCAAGCTATTCTCCAATTGCTAATTGGGCAAGGGATATGAATAGGCAATTTTTAATTAAAGAAATCAAAACTATTAATAAGTACATGAAAAAGTGTTCTAAATCTGTTATAATCAGAGAGATGCAAATCAAAACAACTCTGAGGTATCACCTCACACCTAGCAGATTGGCTAACATCGCAGCAAAGGAAAGTAATGAAAGTTAGAGGGAATGTGACATTAATGCATTGCTGGTGGAGTTGTGAATTGATCCAACCATTCTGGGGGGCAATTTGGAACTATGCCCAAAGGGAGCTAAAATTTTTGCTGTCTGCTTTTTGATTCAGCCATAGCACTTCTGGGTTTATGCCCCAAAGTGGATAATAAGGAAAAAAAGACTTATAAAAGAATATTCATAGCTGTGCTCTTTGTGGTGGCAAAAAATTGAAAAATGAGGGGATGCCTTCAGTTGGGTAATGACTGAACAAATTGTGGCATATGTTGGTGATAGAATATTATTGTGCTAAAAGGAATAATAAACTGGAGGAAACCCATGTCAACTGGAATGTCCTCCAAGAATAGATGCAGAGTGAAAGGAGCAGAAGTAGGAGAATATTATACACAGAGACTGATATACTGTGGTACAATCAAATGAAATGGACTTCTCCATTAGAGGCAATGCAGTGATCCTGAACAAATAAGAGGGATATATGAGGAAGAACACTATACCCATACAGAGGCAAAACTGTGGGAGTGGAAACACTGAAGAAAATAAAGTACTTGATTACATGGGTCAAGGGGGATGTGTTTGGGGATGTAGACTCTAAATGATCATCCTGGTGTAAACAACAACAACATGGAAATGTGTTCTGATCAAGGACACATGTGATATCCAGTAGAGTTGTTCTTTGGCTAATGGAGGGGTTGGGGGGAGGAGAGATATGGAAATAATTTGATTCTTGTGGCCAAGGAATTGTGTTCTGGCTTGACTAAATAAAATTTCCAAGAAAAAAAATGAAATAAATTAAGTAATCTTATTCTCCAAAACTGATTGGTTAAAAAACAAATTAAGGAAAGAATTGGGGATTTCACTGAAGTGAATGACAATGAGGAAATAACATATCAAAATTCATGGGATACAGTGAAATCAGTAATCAGGAGAAAATGTATATCCCTGAGTGCCCATATTAACAAAAATAGTAAGAGGAGTTTAACAAATTGAGCATGCAACTAAAAAAGCCAATCAAACAAACACACAAATAAAACTAGATAAAGAATAAATTAAAAATTCTCAAAGACCAAATTGAAAATCCTAAAAATCAAAGAAAAATTTAATTAAATTAAAGGTAAATATATATATATATATATATATATATATATATATATATATATATATATATGTATGTATGTATGTGTGTTGTGTACATATATATTGAACTAATAAATGAGACTAGTAGCTGGTATTTTGAAAAATCAAATAAAATAAAGTATAGGTTAACCTAATTAAGAAAAATAAAGAAGAGAATGAAATTAACAGTATCAAAGATGAAAATGGTGATCTCACCTCTAATGAAGAGGATGTTAATGCACTTGGTAAGTGCTATTTCACCCAATTATATGGCAATCTAGATGAAATGGATGAATATTTACAAAAATATTAATTGCTTAGATTAACAGAAGAGGAAATAGAATACTTAAATAATCCCATATCAGGGAAAAAATGGAATATGGCATCAAAGAGTTATCTAAGAAAAAAATTACCAGATACAGAGGGATTCATAAGTTATCAAATATTTAAAGATCAATTAATCCCAATACCTTACAAACTGTTTGGCAAAGGAGTCTTACCAAATTCTTTTTATGATACAAATATGGTAATCATTCTAAAGCCAGGAAGATCAAAAACAGAGAAGGAGAACTATAGACCAATATTTTTAATGAACATAGATTCAAAAGTATACTAGTTGAAAGATTATAGCAATATATGACACTGATTATTCTGACCCGGTGGAATTTATACTAGGAATGCAAGGATAGCTTAATATTAGGAAAACCATCTGCATAATTGACCATATCAACAATCTTACTAATAGAAATCACATGATTATCTCAATAGAGGCAGAAAAAACCTTGAATAAAATACAACACCTGATCCTATTGATAACATGAGAAAATATAGAAATAAATGGACCTGCCTTCCCAATAAGATCAGGAGTGAAGCAGGAATGCCCATTATCAACACTAGTATCTTATATTCTAATAGAAATCCTAGTAGTAGCAATTAGAGAAGAAAAAGAAATTGAAGGAAATAAAGTTAGCCATGAAGAAACTAAACTATCACCCTTTGCAGATGGCATGTTGGTATACCTAGAGAATCTGAGAAAATCCACTAAAAACTAGTAGAAACAATAACTTTAGTAAAGTTGCAGTGTACAAAATAATAAACCCACATAAATAATCAGCATTTCTATATGTTTCCAACAAAACCTAGCAATTAAAATCACTCTAGACAATATAAAATACCTGGGAATGTATTTGCCAAGACAAATTCAGGAATTACATGAACATAGCTACAAAACACTTTTCATACAAAAAGAAACTAGATCTAAACAATTGGAAAAACATCAATTGCTCATGGCCAGTTTATAAACTAATATAATAAAAATGACAATCCTAACTAAACCTATTCAGTACTATACCTATCAAACTACCAAAAAAAAAAAACATTTTTAAGGAATCAAAATAAACATTACAAAGTTCATCTGGAAGACCAAAAGATCAAGAATATCAAAGTAACTAATGAAAAAAAATGTGAAGGATGGAGGTCTAGCTTTACCAGGTCTCAAACTATACTATGAAGTATACTGTAAAATACTATAAAGATCAAAACAATATGGTAATGACTAAGGGATAGAAGGGTGGATCATTGGAATAGACTTGGGGTAAATGACAGTAGAAAAAGAATGTTTGATAAACACAAAGATCCTAACTTTTGGGACAAGAACACACTATTTGACAAAAACTTCTGGGCGAATTAAAAAACAGCATAAAAGAAATTAGGTTTAGATAAGCATCTTTCACCCTATACCAAGATTAGCTCAGAGTGGGTAATGACAAATATAAAGAGGGAAATAATAAACACATTATGTGAACATATAATAGAACCTATCAGATCTTTGGGAAAGGAAGGAATTTAAGACAAAATAGATGATAGAGAACACTACAAAATGTAAAATGAAGGATTTTTATCATATTAAATTAAAAAGTTTCTGTACAAACACCAATACAACCAAAATTAGAAGGGAAGCAGCAAATTGGGAAATACGTTTTAACAAAAACCTCTGAATAGCCATGAACTAGTAATTCTCTCACTCACTACCTTCTCTGGGTCTCAGACCCAATATGAACTAAGGAGGAAAAAGCTCTGTACTATGTGATTAGCAAGTCCAGAAATAGGCTGACTCTGTATAGATGTCATGGGAGGAACAAGCAGAAGTTTTGAGTTCCGGCCTCCATCTTAGTGTGAAACCTAAAGCACAATGATCCTGAATTTCTATCATTGAACCAGTAAATATTTCTGATTGACTAACAGTGGACAAAATAAAAATCTGCTGGAACTTCTAAGCATCAACAGGCAAAAAACAATAATTTGCTGACCCAAATCTGATTAGGAACTGGTAGAACTCAGACAAGGGCAGAAGTAATCAGACATTTCCTTAGATCAGATAACATTGGGAACAAATAAAGTTTATAGGTTTCCAACTTCATTTGTTTCTTGAAAATCTTAGAATAAAAATTAAAATAACAATATATAATTTATCTCAAAGAAAGACATTGGGTCAAAGGAAATATCCACAAAGGAAAAAGCTGGGCTTATACATTTTCCAAAAAATTTCACAGAATTAAGCCCCAAATCAATTTCAAGGTCATAAAGTATTCCAGTAGATAAGAAAAAAAAAAAGATTACTACTTTAGAAAACTATTATGATGTAACTGACATTCAAGAAATAAATAAAAAAGGTAGAGTAACTTCTAAACATTTACAATCAAAATATCAAAGAATAAAACCTGGGAATGATTTCAACTAAAATTCTTAGAAGGGCTATAACATGTTATTTATATCTATATCTATATCTATCTATATAATTTTATTTAATTAGTTAATTTAGAATATTTTTTTCATGGCTACAAGATTCATGTTCTTTCCCTCCCCTTCCTTCAACCTCTTCCTGGAGCTGATGTGCAATTCCACTGGGTTTTACATGTGTCATTGATCAAAACCTATTTCCATATTTGCACTAGAGTAATCATTTAGGGTCTACATCCCCAATCATATCCCCATCAACCCTTGTAATCAAGCAATTCTATTTATTCTGTGTTTCTACTCCCACAGTTCCTTCTCTGAATGTGGACAGCATTCTTTCTCATAAGTCCCTCAGAACTGTTCTGGATCATTGCATTGCTACTAGAAGAGAAGTCTACTATTTTCAGTTGTGCCACAGGGTATCCATCTTTGTGTATAATGTTCTCCTGGTTCTGCTCCTTTCACTCTGTATCAATTCCTAGAGGTCATTCCAGTTTAAACGGAATTCCTCCAGTTCATCATTCCTTTTAGCACAAGACTATTCCACGATCTGTTCAGCCATTCCTAAATTGATGGACACCCCATCATTTTCCAATTTTTGCCACCACAATGAATGCTGCTATAAATATTTGTGTACAAGTATTTTTCCCTCTGTCTCTTTGGAGTACAAACCTAGCAATGTCATGGCTGCATCAAAGGGCAGGCAATCTTTTAAAACTCTTTGAGCATAATTCCAAATTACCCTATAGAATGATTGGATTAATTCACAACTCCACCAGCAGTGTATTACTTTGCCAATTTTACCACATCCCCTCCAACATTTATCACTTTCCTTTCCTGGCATATTGTCCAGTCTGCTAGGTATAAGGCAGTACCTCAGAGTTGTTTTAATTTGCATTTCTCTAATCAGGAGGGATTTACAACACTTTTTCATGTGCTTATTAATGGTTTTGATTTCTTCACCATTTATCAATTGGAAAAACATTTTATTTTTTAAAATGTAATTTAATAGAAATATTAGAAAAAATGGAAAGTAAAAGAAGTATGGAAGAAAGAACTGGAAGTAGATTCAGCAGGTTGGCACAATATATTCAAAATGTTATCCAAGAAATAGATTTCCTGGGAATTAGAATAGAACAAATATAAATTAATGTTTGAGGTGACAACAAATACAATTAAAAGAATTACAAGACTAAAAAATAGAAGGCAAATTATATCTCATAGCAAAAAAAAGAAAAAATTGAAACATAGATAAAGGAAAGAATTATTGCATTATTTGAAATCCATGAAAAAATCATTAAAGAAACTTTTTAGCCAGAGGACAAAGTGTTAATGGCAAAAATCCATCAATTGTCTTCTGGAGGAGGAGGGAATCCCAAATGAAAATTCCCGGGAAAACTATGGCCAAAATTAAGAGTTATTTATAAGTTAAACAAAAAGATATTATATAAAAAACCTAAAAGCAAAAAAATAAAATACTGAGGAGCTACATTCCAGATTGAATACAACCACAATAAAGAAGCAGAGAGTTCAGAAAGTACTGTTCCAGAAGGCAAATTAAGCTTGCAACAAAGATTAACATAACTAGAAAAATTGAAATTCATGTTTTAGAGAACAAAATAATTGTTATTGAATTAGGGATTTATAAACATTCCTGATGAAAAAACTAAGGATGCAGAGAAAATTTGAAATACAAACACAAGATTCAAGAAAACATTGTTTTAAAGGTAAATAGCAAATCTTCACAATGACAAAAAATGAATACATTATTTTTATTCTAATATACATAATAATGTTCATTTGTCACCTTAGAACTAATCCTCTGGAGGGTATCTAATATGACAATCTGGGAGAGATTTTGTTTAGATGATCATAAATGAAAACTGGGAAGGGACGGGAAGAGGAACACCATTTAAATGTTTAAGAGGGAAACAGAGCGGGAATATTTTTCTCCTATAGTTGATATCTGTGAGGTGCTGTAGTCAGCACATATTAACTCTTGAAAATCAGTTAATAAATTTTCAACATGAACTTGTTTCTTAGAATTTACCTATACTACAAATTAGTGCTTACATAAAATTTTGATCATTATGATTGCCTAGACTTAAGAAAATAGTGAGAAAATGTTAATAATATAGATTAAACTGAACAATTATGGCTTATTTATATTCTTTCTACCTAATGAGCCATTTGTTAAACATTTATTAGTACAACCCTATTCAAAATACATAAGTCAAAAAATATACACATAAAGAAGGAGTATGACAAGTGGACAGAACTTGAGTTGCCTGTTGAAAGGGAAAAGAATACAAAGTAATTTTGCTGGGTACAGAAATACATTTCCTTCAAAAGGGAACAAGGGGAAAAAAAACGGTATCGTAGATGAAAGATGGTATTAGTTCTAAGAAAAACAAACACTAAAGGGTAATAGTTTTAAAAAAATTATAAGAAAAGAAAAAAATGTTAAAAATTATGCAATTAAGCTCTGGGTGAAGCAAAGTGAAGGACAAAGAAACAGATGCAAATAATATCAAACTTAAGAATTCTGGTGCTGAACACTCCTTTTCTCTCACTAGCCTCTCCTTTATAAAGAAGATACTGAAAATAAAAAGAAAACATATTCAACCATAAAATGAAGGGAACTACAAATTTAATGATTATAACTAAAAGCAATTAATTTACTATGGAACTACTTAGTAAATACCAAAATTAGCTAGCTAAGATAATTTTTCATTGATTACTGCATTACTCACATTTTCTCTATCAGCTTCTCAAGTTTAGATAGTCATCAAAATAATAAATGAAATTTTAATTAGTAGCTTTTCATATTTCTGTGATGTAAATGCTCTTATTTTAACAAGTGGAATTTGCAAATCAGTAGTGATTTGCTCTGGGCAGCCAGGTGGCATGTTGGATGGGTTATCAGGACTGAAGTCAGGAAGACATCTTCATGATTTCAAATCCAATCTCAGATAATTACTAGCTACATGACCCTGGGCAAGTTACTTGATCATGTTTGCCTCCATTTCCTCATGTATAAAATGAACTGGAAAAGGAAATGGAAATCCACTTTAGTACCTTTGCCAAGATGACTTGAACAACACACACACACACACACACACACAAAAAAATGGGCTTGCTTACAACACAATTCTGACTTTATCCATAAAATAGAAGAGAATAGCAAAGTAAATTGGAAAGCAGAATCCAGTCATATATTGCTTATAAAAATAAACAAACATGAAGATAGATATTGAGTTAAAGTAAGGAACTGAAGCAAAATCTACTATGCTTCAACTGAAATAAAAGTTTAAATGTTCTTGAGGGAATAATAATAAGAGCTCTATTTCAAAACCCCAAACCAATTTAGAAAATTCACTGTACTTAATCATAATGAGGAAATTTTTTAAAAAGTTACAAAATAGGGATATCTACGAACAACAGGCACTAGGTCAGTCCCATTTAAGCTCTCTAGAACTCAGTAAATGGCTGTGCAACAGAGTAGGAGAAGGTACCAGACACATACTGTGTCATCCTTAGACTCATGCTAGGGTCTTATATTAAGGACAATGATAAAAAAGGAAAATGATAAATGTTGAACGGAGTGTGAGAAAATTGGGACATTGTTGTTTAAGCTGTGAACTGAAACAACCATTTTGAGGACAACTTCTTTGATCCAGAAATAACGCTACTAGATTTAAATCCCAAAGAGAACAAAAAGGAACTATTTGTTCAAATATACTTATAGCAGCTCTTTTGGTGGCATCAAAGAACTGGAAACTGAAGATATGTCCATCAGTTGGAGCATATTGAACAAATTGTGGCATATGATTGATACTATTGTGCTTTAAAAAAGAATGGACAGTGTATGACTTCAGAAAGAACAGGAAAATGAACTGATGCAGTGAAACAAGCAGAACAAGGAGAACATTGTACATTAATATATCAAATTGTGGAATGATCAACTATGAAAGACTTAGCTGCTCTCAGTAATACAATGATTGAGCACAATTATGAGGGACTTATGACAAAAAATACTATCTACCCTATAGGAGTCAGAATAAAGTTCAAAGTATGCAATTTTTCACTTTAGATTATTTGGGGTTTTGTTGGGGGGAAATTATGTAAATATTTTCATACAAAAATGAATAATATGGAAATATGTTTTGCATGATAACACATATATAATCCAGATAAAATTGCTTACCATCTTTGATAAGGGGGGATAAAGGAGGGAGGAAGACAATTTGGATCATATAACATCAGGACATTTATGTGGAAAGTTATTACATGTAATTGGTAAAATAAAATATCTTTGCCATAAAAAAGTTAAAATAATCTCAGTTCCAACTCTTCAAATCTCTAAAAATTATCATCTAATTATTCATTACCATGGAGAAAATAGTCAAAACAATGAAGGTGAAACATATGAATGTCTCAAGAGATGACTGTTCAATTAATGACAAGAGATCTATGATACCTTCTATTCAGTTATCTTCATTTAAGAGATTTACTCAAAATCACATAGTATATCAATAGTTGATAACAGAATTCTAACACATGTTCTCTAAAACGGAAAACTTTTCTTTCTACCACTTCCAATTTTTTCAGAGGGCTCTCCAGACTAGACGCTTTCTTCTGGGAGCTTAGTACTGTCAATTTATTATAACCTGCTCTTGACTATAGCTGACTTTTTTTTTAACAGCTTGGCATGTCTCTTATCACATCCTCCATTATCCTTTAAAAAAACCCAACATTTCTATCATTCTGTAATCTATCCTTTCTAACCATGCATGAATCTACTATTCTTTAAATTATTGGGGTCTATTATTCTAACATATAGCATTTATTTCCATTTTTCTAGTCATATCAGCACAACTTTGTTCAAGAGTTTAGCACTTCTTGCAATGACTCTTCCAATATCTTGGTTATTGGTGTTATGGGAGAAATGCCTCCTTTTTGAATTCATGTGGTCACTTCTGCTGAATTAGATCTACCAAACCCAGAAATTATCTAGATAAAAGCTTAGATATTTATTATAGTTAAGCACAAGTTCAGAAGGGGGAAAAATAATCCTTGTATAATAAAATTCTAACAAGGTCACTCATAGATGAAAGTATGACAGAGAGACAGAGAAATAATTTCTTTATGTATCACAGCCTAGTACATTCTTTCAGGCTCTGAAAGTTGTTTGTTTTTAAGATCGATACATAATCCCATGTCTACTTCTGTTTTCATTGATGTCTAAAAACTTAGTTGAGAAGAGTTTAAATCTTTTACATTCCCTAAAGAAATAAACATAGTTAAATAGAATATAGGTAAATTAGGTCAGGTTACATATTAAACTACATTTCGAAAGGTACAAAATGGTTGATTGAGGGCAAAAATTTGCATGGCATCAAGATAATGAAGGAATTGGAGTCACTTGGGATTTTCCCCCTGAGTTGTTATCTGAAGAATGTTTCAAGACTTAATTTCACATCCCATGGGACAGGTTTCAGTCAACTCAAATAAACTCCTACCTAGAAAAACGTATCCCTGACCTCCCCCATACAATAATCATAATCATAATCATAATCATAATAATCTTAAAATGCATAATATTGATCTTCTAGCCTAAAATCTTGACAATTCATCCTCCACTGAATCACCAAGGTAATTTCCCTTAAAGACAAGCTTTATAGATTATCTAACAACCACTTTTACTTCCCCAGACACCAAACACAAACAAACCCCATTATGATTTTCTTTTACCTTCAGAATCAAATATATACTCCTCTTTTGGGCATTTAAAGTTGTTCATAATCTCACCATTTCCTACATTTCCGGGACTTTTCTATTTTAACCCCTTTGATGCAAATTATGTTCCAGTAATGCTGGCCTACTTGAAGTTCTCCTAATACAAAATTTCACCTCCAGTTATATCACATTTGCACTGGATGTTCCACATACCTAATATCTTTTGTCCCTTTACCTTCAGTTAAATAATTTCCTTGGCTTCCATTGAAAATTAACTCAAATCCCATCTTTTGCAGTAGGCCCTTCCAAATACCCAAGTTACATAGACATTCTCCTCTGAAATTATCTACCATTTATTCTACATGTATCTTATTCAAAGTTTTTTATTTATATCACTCTCCTTCATTTGAAAGTAAGCTTCCTAATGATATGGTCTTAAAAAAAAATAAAAACCTTTCTCCATATACCTAACCCTTAACATAATGACCTAACATGTAGCACAAGTTTAATATATGCCTGACTCTCTAACTCATAGTCATTCAGTATTACTAGAACAATATTGATGTTAAAAGGTGAATCTTTATTTCAGAAATGAGCTTGAGGTCATTGAAGGAAAAAATACTGAACAATTTTCCAAAGGTAACACAAAACATTTCCTTCTAAATTCTAGACCCTATTCTTTGTGTATTCATTGGATATTATATACTAGAAAGTAGTCATTCTTCATCTTTTTTTTATTGTTGTTGCTATTTTTTTTGTTTTTCTTTTATAAGGAAATGAATCAAATTTTACTAGGTAGTTATATATTTTCTTGAAGTAAATATTCCTGATTTTATGTCTGATATTTTTGTAGATTTTATAATTCTATAATAGCTGAGTTATATTTTCAAATATGATTCTTAGCATTCTTTCCATCTGCCAGCCTATTTTTGCCCTAAAGTCTTAAAATGTAAATGACACTAACTTAATTCAGGGCAACATTGATAGCATTGATGTGTGTGATTTCTGTAGTGGTGAAAATTGAAATCCATCCACACCTACTCATTCTATGCAATTCCTTCCATGTTCTCCTGTATATTTATTTACATACAGTCTACCTGAAAGGCTACAGAATGTCACAAGGGAATCACTTTAAAAGACTGATATATATTAATTTAAGGTCGCCAAGGAATCAGCTATGTAATTCCTAAATGAAAAACTCAAGTCAGCTGTCAGCTTTTTTTGGAGTTTAATTACAATAGGAGTAAGAAAGGAATTAGAGATAGAGAGAGAGAAAAAGGGAGAGAAGGGAATAGGTCTTAAATACCCCTTCTGTTTAGGCTGGGCCAAAAGGCCCAAGCCCTTAGATAGCTGGGGCAAAGTAAAGAGATCAGTCCCTATTACTCACGTGTCCAAAATGGAGAAACAGTCTCAGAGGCCCCCACCTTCAGCTTCCTTCAGAGCAAGCCTTCTCCAAGCCACAGGAATCACACCAACCAACTCCTCAACCCCCCTCCCCGAGTCTTCAGACCCTCCTATCTTTAAGGAAACCCTCCAAGTTGCCTCCCCTCAGTCCTCACATCTCCCAATCACTGTCCATCAATTTCCCTGTCAATGGAGGCTCTAGCTTAACCCAGGACCGCCCAGAGGTTTCTGGCTTTTGCACATGTCTGTTGAAGGTCATATTTTCAAATGATTAAATCTTTACTCCTTTGCTACAGCCCTTTCTAAATCCTGTTAACTTGAGTAGGGTAGATATTGGAATAATTAAATTTTGATCTAGGCTGCAGCCCTTACTCAATCCTATTAGGACTGAATAGGGTGGAGATTTATTCCAAGTATCTCCATTGTATCAATTCTAAAATCAATCAAGACTCAAAGAAATTCCTGTTCTATGCTTAAGCATAGGTCAAAGTCCTTTCCATTGTTCAGCAAAGGGTTTCTGTCCTAAAGTAATCTTAAGAAGGGAAGAGAAGGAACCTCCCATGCCAATGGGGTTCCCATTCCAATAGACTATCAGTAAGAAATTTTCCAAGTATGAAATATCCCAATGGTGAAATTTCCAACATTTATAAGTCTAAGGAAATTTGAGGTTTACAAGAACTACCTCAAGTTCTATTGATTCATACTAACTAAGCATGCAGGTTCCATTGGCAGATAGCATAATAAACATTTTTATCCATGAGAAATCACAAGCTAACAGATGTACATCTATTGTCCATTGTCTTCATTGCATCAATTTCTTCATAGACTTTATCTTCCCCCTCATTCTTTGGAACACATGTCGATATACGTGTTTCTATTATTTCACAAATTCTTTTTATGATGACTTCAATATGTCCATCTATGACTAATGCAATGTTCATCATCCTAGGGTCTGTGCTATGAAATTTATGAAGTCAAATACAACAGTAATAATTAAATATAACTTGAAGACCTATGAAGATCATTGTTGCAATGAAGAAAGTAATGTCACGTTGACTTTGTTATTTCAATTCTAAGCACTCATTTTTAGCCTATCTTTCTTACAACCAAACTTCTTGAATAAGAAAATATAGATTCAAATTTCTTCTCTAGTCTATTACTTCTTTACTATCTATAGTCTGCCTTTAATCTCCACTCCCAAACTTAAAGTGAACAATTGAAAAATAACTTCTATTCTTCAAATGTTGCCTATTCTCAGCTTTTATTATTCACAGAGTATTAGTTCCAAGGAGCATTTGATGCTAATTCCTTTTTGATTGAATCTCTCTTCCTTTTGTTTCTGTAGCATTCTACTGCCAAGAGTTTCTTTCTGTCATTCTAAAGGCTTCTCAATCTCTTATAGTCTTTCCTTTTTTCACACTTTGTGAGTAATATTTCTACTTTTTATTTTTTCTATATTATATTTCTTTGATGCATCATCTATTTTCCCAAATATGTACTATTTGCAGGCAGGTACTGTAAGAGATAATAAGGTATAACCTTTGGTTATAGGGAACATAATTTAAAAGAAGAGATAAGATATGTATGGAAATAAATAATTTAAAAATACATTACAGAAATATTGCATACATCACTGACCTTGTTCTGTCTTCTGATATGCGACAGGAATGTATGTCCTATCAATCACCCAGGTTTGAAACATTAGTGACATCTTAAACTGCTCTTTCCTTTGTTCTCTATAACCAATTAGAGACTGCATTTTTCCTTTTTTTTATCATGCTTCTAGAATCTGTCTCTTTGTCTCTATTTCTGTGGGTGTCAATCATCTAAATTGCTATTTCTTTATGCCTAAAATATGCAGCCTTTCTGTTCTTCTGGCCTCTATTCTATGCTTCAAGGTAGAAGCAGAGTAGTGACATTGAATGTTTTTCAGGGTTCAAGAGATCTGGATTCACTTCTCACCTCTAGAACAACCAAATTCTAGGCAGAAATTTAAAATCTTTTGACTTAGGAAAAATTAGTTATTTTTTCATAAGTTTTTCATATCAAAATAGGGAGAATAATTTTGTTTACCTCATTTAATTCTCATAAAAGTTAAATTTGGTTATGCATTCTGTGTGCCTTATAAATAACTATATAAGTTTCAACTATCTATTCTGTTCCTTGACTGATTAGCCTTATAAACAACCATAATTATCAAGCCAAATCAATAAATATAACATTTGCATTTTTTAGCACTTTTAGGCTTGAGGAGCAGCTTAAATGTGTTAACATAGTTGACCTTACAACATCCCTAGGATTTATAAGCTATTGTTATCTTCATTGTTCTGAAGAAGAATTGAAACAGTCAGAGATTATGTGATTTGCTCAGATTCCCACAGCTAATATCTTGTTTGAATTTGAACATATGCCTTCTTGACTCCTCATTCATCAATCTATCCATTTACTAAAATGTATCTATTTAAATATTTAGTTTTTAAGTTTAAATTTATTTAATTTTTTTTTGAGATTTCATGTCAGTACAATTTTTAATAATAATTTTTTTCTGCATACTCTTTAATACCACTTTAGGTCTATATCCTAAAGAGATCAAAGATAAGTAAAAAAAATGTCTCTGTACAAAAATATTTATAGAAGTTCTTTCTGTGTTGGTAAAGAACTTGAAACAGAAGTGATGTTCATCAATTGGTGAATGGTTGAATATGTTGTGATACATGATTGTAATGGAATTCTATTACACCATAAAAAAATGATGAACAAGATAGTCACAAAAAAAAAAAACATGGAAATGTTGTTGGAGAGCTTTATGGTAAAAATCCAAGGTTTGTGACAGGTTACCCTTTACAAGGATGCAAGACTCTAAAACTTATCTTCAAAATAAAAAAGATAAATGCATAAATTTAGAAGTCATGTGGAAATGGCCAGGAGACAGTGTGCAAGGGTAGACACTGCTCCCCTCCCCCCCCATGGAGATAGAGTATGGTGATTTTATACTCCCTTTATCAGCAGGATTTGAAGAATAAGAAAAGAGAATTGGTATAAATCAGGAATGAGGTAATTCATAGGGATTGGGGGTATAAGGAATGTTCTATGAAATTCAAAGGATGATTAGATTAGGTACCACCCGATGCTAATCAGAGTGGAACCAGGAAGTGTATATCTATGTTAATTGAAGATCTGGGGGAAAGTCCAAAATGGGTATGGATGCTCTTAGAAGGGAATTTCTCATTGTTCCCTTTGACCTAGAACACTTCTGGAATCCTGGGTGTCTTGTGAAGACTGGATTTAGCTATCTCCTGATTATAACAATGAAGATACTTAGCTTTTCCTTTATTGTGAAGATAAAATTGTAATCTCCTGATTGTAAGAATGAATCTATTCTTACATTTTAGCCACAAAAAGGTGTTAAGTAACTACAAAAGTTGAACTTAACAAAAGAGGTGTTAAGTAACCCAAAAAGATATAATCTGACCAAAGAAAGTGAGAACTAAAGAATGGACAATCCTGGAGAAAATCTAACCAAAGAAGGTGAGAATTAAAGAATAGGCAGTCCTGGAGAAAAGTGTCTGCTATGATTGGTAGACATGAAAATTTAGGGGACGTGACACAAGAGAAAAAGATCTTGAAATAGTGGAAACAAAGACTGAAAAAAGACAGTCAGTCACCCAGGCTTGGAGTGAAGGATCAATCACTCAGCATTGAAGGGAAGACAGACATACATTTGGAGATTTGGGCACTAAGTCAGAGGAGCGAAAGGAAAGCAGACACCCAGACTTCTTTAAGACTGTCTCCATTGGTGAGTGAAAAGCTGACTTAGTGACCCCGCCTTTCTGGAAGCATGAAGCCTCCAGGAAAGGCCAGACTTCTTGAGACTCTCTTCCCCTGGATGGGGCTTAAAAATTCTAACTGGTATCAGAAGAAGCCAGAGTTTTTTTTTCTCTCTCTCTCTCTCATCCCTTAATATCTTCCTTCTATTATAAATATTATAAATAAACTACCACAAATTCCATTTACTTTAGTAATTCATTTTGGAATTTGGAAATTAAATCCCTGGTGACCGCCTGATGAATAATATATTTCAGAGTCTCAACCACAATTTAAATTTAATAGTCCAGAGGGAAACCTATACCCCCATATCAGAAAGACTGATATGTAGTGATGCAAAATGAAGTGAACAGAACCAGGAAAATGTTGTACATAGTTACAACAGTACAGCATGATGATTAAATATGAAAGACTTAACTATTTTCAGCAATGCAAGGATCCAGGACTACACCACTTACTCCTGATGAAAAATGTTATCCATTGCCATAGAGAAACAGCTGATGGAGTTTGAATGCAAATTGAAGAATGCCATTCTTCACATTATTTCCTCCATGAACTCTTATCTAGTAAAAGCAATATATGGGTTTTTTTCTACCATGATGAACATGGAAATATACATTCTATGATAACACATGTATAAGTATATCATAATATATGTTGTCTTAGAGAGGGAGGAGCCTTAAGAGGGGGGAAGGGATTGTGGATCTCACAATATTAGAAAATGGTTATTAAAGATTATATCAACCTATAATGTGGAAAAAAGTAAAATAAATAAAAACAAATGGTAGGCACAGTTTGATGAACCTTCGGACATGGTTCCAAATTTTTCACATTTTACAGTTCTAAAAACAGTATATTAATATACCAATTTTTCCATATCCCCTTCAATATTTATCATTTTCCTTTATTGTGGTATTAGCCACACATACACACACACACACACACACACACACACACACACATATATATATATATCATATATATATATATAATGGTTTTAATTCACATCTCTCTAATTAACAGTGATTTGAAGGATTGCTTATATGACTAAAGAGAGTTTTAATTTTCCAGTTTTAAAATTCCCTGTTCCTTTCTATAGTTTGACTATTTGTCAAATGGATAATGCTTTTAATTTTTATAAATTTTTCTCAGTTCTCTATACATTTGAGAAATGAGGACTTTGTCAGAGACACTTGGAATAAAGATTTTCCCCCCAATTTGTTCCTTACCTTTTATTCTTGACTACATTGATTTTGTTCATGTAAAATATTTTTTAATTTAATTAGTCAAAGTTGTCAGTTTTATATCTTGTAATGTTCTTTATGCCATTTTTGGATGGAAATTCTTCCCTTATTCATAGATCTGACAGGTGAATTAGTTTGTACTCCCCTAATCTACCCATTTTACTAAGAAAATATCTCATTAAATGCTTATTACTAGGCTAAAAGTTAAAGGTTAAAAAGGAAACAAACTCATATGCATATATACACACAATAGCTCTGCTCTCAAGGAGTTTAAAAACTAATGGGACACACAATATTATATAATATAAACTTATAAACATACATACATTTATCTATACATATATATTGCTATGCCTATGAAGTATATAAATACCTATGTATAATATACAGGTGAAACTAGGTAATATGGCAACACATAAATATACTATAACATGTATATGTGTATAATATATGCATATATGGTTCATGTTAACTATATGTAATCTATTATATAACTATATATACTATATGGTTAATACTATATCTATCACATATATTTTATTCATATAAACACATAAAGTATGTAACTATCAATGTATGTGAAAGTGTGTAATATGTATTACAATATATAGATATGTGGTATCATGTGGTGTGCTATATATTGGAAGGGTTAAAAATTAATGGTTTGACTGAAATTATATGAAATTATGTGATCACCAGTATTTATTATATCTTGAGTCAGAAATTTATTTACAAATATTTACAAAAAAGAAAAGAAACAATAAAGTAGAGAAATGTGAAGGAGATAGAGAAGTTATCTACACTATCTTAATCCAGGCAGAGATTAATTAGCTCTCAACCAGGAAGGCTGGTAGTGAATAACCACGAGGCTTCCTCCAAGATGGAAGTTAGTCTTTCCAGAAACTGGGAAAGGAGTCAGCCTTTCACTCACCCCACAAAGTAGTCCAGAAGTCAGAGTCCAAGTTGAAGGCAAGCTCCAAGCCCACATTTTAAGCACAGACTCCAGTGAAGTTCCCTCAAAGACTCTCTCCAGTCAGGAGATTATGTCCACAAGACTGACTCAAACCCAAGGATTCATGGCTTTTATGGTGCTAGTTCTGCCCAGGAGGCAGTGTTTGTGAGAACCAGTTCTAACATTCTAGAGGGATGAACACTTATCAAGGGTCTCTGAAGGTGTCAACTCTGATTATAGGATTCACAACTTTGGAATCCATACCTCTTATCCTCTGAAGGTATAAACTCTTCTCAAAGGATTGACAAGTTTCTGCAGTTGTCTCCCATTGTAGTAAGTGGCTTGGAAACTCCTCCATCTAGCTCAAGATTTTTGGTTCAAACCAAAAGTGGACAAAGGAGAATTAATCCTGTCTTCACAATCTAAAGAGGTACTAAGTAGGGGGTACTTAAGTTATTGTTTAACCAAGTGTTAACTCAAAATAGACAAAGGGAATAAAGAATTCCCTTTTATAAGTGTAAACTCAGAAAAGAAAACAAAGAATTCCCTTTCACAATATGTACATGTACAAAACATATATACATATAAATGAACATATATGGCCACATGTGTATTCATGATGGGTGTCTATATATAAAATAAACATGTATATTTTTATTGTTTAGTTGTTAAATTGTGTCTATTCCTTTGTCACCTTATGGACTATAGCAGGCCAATTCTGTCCATGAGGTTTTCTTGGCAAAGATCCTAGAATGGTTTGTTATTTCCTTCTCCAATGGATGTTGGTACACAGACATGGCCAGGGTCACATAGACAGAGATATGTCTGAGGTTGGATTTGAATTCAGTTTTTTGTGCCTCCACTGAGCCTACTAGTTTCCTCTGTAGCCTCTCATATTCACATTCATATATATATATATATGCATATATATGTACATAAATATATACATATGTGTGTAGATATAGATAAGAGATAATCTCAGAGTGACAAACTAGTATTTAGGAGTACTGGAGAGGCTTTTTGGTGAAGCTAAGATTTTAGCTTCAACTTGAAGGAATCCAGAGAAGACAGAAAATAGAGATGAGGTGGAAGTCAATTTTGTATATAAGTGACAGCATGGATTCAGCAGATGGAATGGTTTCTGTAAGGAATAAGAAAAAAAAATCTGTAGTCACTGAGACACATAGTTTATGCTCAAAAGCAGAAAGATCAATCAATGGGAAAAAAGAGGGGAGTAAGGTTTAAGACTAATGTAAAGGGAAAAGGGAAAAGATAATAGATCTTAGAAAGCCAAATCTGATGGTTACAATGCAGATTTTCTGTGAAAACTTCTTTAAAATGTCTTTACTCCTTAAAGGATGAAATTCAAAATCCAAATTTCAAGACTCTTCTCAGTTGAACCTAAGCTAGAAGGTAGAGCAGTGTAGTAGAAATATAGATTGCATCTGATCATAATCCCCCTCCCCCTCCATTCTTTCCATTCCCTGTTCTACTATTCACTACTCATCGAACTGCCTCTTTGTGACTCACTTTCTTCAACTGTAAAATGTCTCACTTTCTTCATCTGTAAAATGAAGAGATTGGAAAAGCTTACTTTTAAGATCTCTCCCAGGAAAGGATTTTTTTAGCTCTTTCCCAGTTACAGGTGTTCTGGAGGCAGCTAAACTGAATTCCAATTATTATAATTCTAGCATGAATGAAACATGTCAATAAAATATACAATTGGCACACTATAAATAAGAGTTTGATTTATTGTTTAATTATTTAGTCTTAAAAAAGAGAGTATAAATGTTAAAAAAATTTTTTTAAGTTTATAGTGCACACATCCCCCCAGAAAAATTCCTCAAACATTTGCCAACAAAAGCACTGTTTCCATATACAAGTCCTATATAACATCAACAGTTAATATTTCTCAGTTTTCTCCTATATGATGCTCTACTTCACAGTAACCTATGCTAAATGAGTGGGGATGATCAATAACGTGGAATAGAGGAATTGAATTGAGTCATAAGGACCTCAAGGACACTGATTCCACTTGCCTATTCTTTGACCTAACTATCCAACAAATGTTGTAAATATAATCCTAGAAATCCTTGATGTGATATCCTGTTTCTTCCTCTAGAGAAAAGAGGAAAGAGCCCAGCATGACTTTAATTTTGTTTTTCAACTATCAAAGATATATAGAAACTTCAAGAATTATGCCAGGTTTTATATCTTTAATAAGTGATCAGTAGTCACCTCAGCCTGAAGATATTATCCCTGTTCTGAATTTCAATGATACCCAAACTTTATTATGATGTGTCACTCATGTTACTTTTTTATTCATGTGAAATTTTACTCTAAAGTATCATCTTTTTCACATATAGTTTAGGAAATAAATCTCATTACTATGTAATTATATAATTCTTTTGTCACCTAAATATATTTTAACTTTCTCAAAGTATGTCTCCCACATCTCTGAATCTAATGTGATTGATGCTTAATAAATGCCTATTGATGGATTGATAATAGATTAAAAAGTAATATAATGCAGCATATTCTTCTGCTGAATTTGACCCTTTAAATATCAGTTCAGGTCATGGACTTCTGGTTAAGCATGGTGGCAGATTAGATACAGCTCGCTTCCCCTTCTCAGATCCAATGATACAGATGACCCCAAGAGCCCCCCAAAAAACATACTCATAAGAATGGAGGGACTCTATAGTAGGGCACAGCATTGAAGGTACATGATATTTGGGCATTTCCACACTATAAGGGAATGAAAAAGCTTCCACCCAAACTTGAGCTGACCTACCCTCCAGAAAAGACCAGAACTCAGTGGAAACTTTGATATCCAAACACAAAGAGCAAGATAAACATGAAAAGGTTAATATGAAAGAAAGGGAAAAGGAGAAAAATGTTTCTTTTTTCTTTTATTCAAACTCTTTTATATAAGGACTACATTTAGATCAAATTAAATATATTAATATGTGGGGAAAATGTTATGTGTAACTCTCAAAAATTGTATACATTATTAGAGTAATTAGAAGAATCACTCATAGGGAAAGATTGGGAATTAAGATGATATGGAGAAAGGGGGGGGAGAAAAAAAAGACGAAGGGGGAATTGATGATGGTACCAAGATATACTTGAAGAAATAGAAATAAATTAAATAGAATAATCTTTGTCACACAAAGATAAACATGGGAAGGGGAGGGGAAGAATTCTCTTATAAGAAAGAGAGGAAGAGAGTGCTAATTGTTATTACTTAAACCCTACTCTCAGTGATATCAACTGAGAGGGTAGAGCATCTAAATCCATTGGGATCTTGAATTCTATCTTATTCAACAGGGTAATGGAGAAGGGAAAATTATGGGGGGTTGGGTGAGGAAATACAAAAAGGGAGGGAAGGAGAGGGGGAGGAAAATTAACAGACCCTAAAAAAAAAACAAGAAGGGAACAAAAAGGGAGGGGCTAGAAAGGGAAGCATATCAAGGGAGGTGACAAGGGGGACTAATTTAAAGTAAACCACTGGTATAAAAAGTTATAGCAAAAGAAGAAAGGTGAGAATTAGGAAAGGAGATCAAAATGCCAGGGAATTCACAAGTGACAATCATAACTTTGAACATGAATGGTATGGACTCACCCATAAAATGTACACAAATAACAGAGTGGATTAGAATCCAAAACCCTGCCATATGTTGTCTTCAAGGAACACACATGAGGCAGGTAGATACTCACCCAGTCAGAATTAAAGGTTGGAGTAAGATGTATTGGACTTCAACTGATAGAAAGAAGGCAACAGTTGCAATCACAATATCTGACAAAGCCAAAGCAAAAATAGACCTGATTAAAAGTGATAGGGAAGGTAAATTCATCCTGATAAAAGGGAGTATAGACAATGAGGAAATATCACTAATCAACATGTATGCACCATATGGTATAGCACCCACATTTCTAATGGAGAAACTAGGAGAATTGAAGGAGGAAATAGATAGTAAAAATGTACTAGTGGGAGATCTGAACCAATTACTATCAAATTTAGATAAATCAAATCAAAAATACATAAGAAAGAGGTAAAAGATGTGAATGAAATCTTGAAAAATAAGAGTTAATATATATGTAGAGAAAAATAAGTAGGGACAAAAACAAATACACCTTTTCCGCAGAACATGGCACATTCACAAAGATAGACCATACATTAGGTCATAAGAACATGGCTTACAAATGCAGAAAAGTAGAAATAATAAATCCAACCTTTTCAGATAATAAGGCAATTTAAAAAAATGATTAGTAAGGGTACATGGAGAGCAAAATTATAAATCAATTGGAAATTAAATAATACGATACTCCAAAACTGGTTCGTTAGAGAATAAATCATAGAAACAATTAATGATTTCATTGAAGAAAATGACAATAGTGAGACATCCTTTCAAACCTTATGGGATGCAGCCAAAGCAGTACTCAGAGGAACATTCATATCCCTGAGTGCATATATTAACAAATTAAGGAGGGCAGAGATCAATGAATTGGACATGCAAATCAAAAAACTTGAAAACAAACAAATTAAAAATCCCCAGAAGAAGACCAAATTAGGGATCCTAAAAATTAAGGGAGAATTAATAAAATTAAAAGTGATAGCACTATTGAACTAATAAATAAGATTAGAAGCTGGTTCTTTGAAAAAAAAACAAAATAGACAAAATACTGGTCAATCTAATTTTAAAAAAAAGAAAGAAGAAAAGCAAATTAACAGTATCATAGTTATGAAAGGGGGGACCTCACCTCCAATGAAGATGAAATTAAGGCAATCATTAAAAACTACTTCTCCATCAGGTGAAGGCCATCAAAGAACTACCTAAGAAAAAATTCCCAGGGCCTGATGGATTCACAAGTGAATTCTATCAAACATTCAAAGAACAACTAATCCAAATACTATACAAACTATTTGACATAATAAGCAAAGAGGGAGTTCTACCAAATTCCTTTTATGACACAAATATGGTACTGATTCCAAAGACAGGCAGGTCAAAAACGGAGAAAGAAAACTATAGACCAATCTCCCTAATGAACATAGATTCAAAAATCATAAACAGGATACTAGCAAAAAGACTCCAGCAAATGATCAGGAGGGTCATTCACTATGATCAAGTAGGATTTATACCAGGAATGCAAGGACGGTTCAATATTAGGAAAACCATCCACATAATTGACCATATCAACATGCAAACCAATAAAAATCACATGATTATCTCAATACATGCAGAAAAAGCCTTTGATAAAATACAACATCCTTTCCTATTAAAAACACTAGAAAGCATAAGAATAGAAGGATATTTCCTAAAAATAATAAATAGTATATATCTAAAACCATCAGCAAGTACCATCTGCAATGGGGATAAATTAGAAGC
This sequence comes from Monodelphis domestica, assembly GCF_027887165.1. NCBI lineage: Eukaryota > Metazoa > Chordata > Mammalia > Didelphimorphia > Didelphidae > Monodelphis > Monodelphis domestica. Next base: position 49,510,827 of record NC_077230.1, read on the forward strand.
ATTCCCAATAAGATCAGGAGTAAAACAAGGATGCCCATTATCACCTCTATTATTTAACATTGTACTAGAAACACTAGCAATAGCAATTAGAGAAGAAAAAGAAATTGAAGGTATTAAAATTGGCAATGAGGAGATCAAGCTATCACTCTTTGTGGATGATATGATGGCCTACTTAAAAAATCCTAGAGAATCAAGAACTTTAGCAAAGTAGCAGGATACAAAATAAACCCACATATGTCAACAGCATTTCTATATATCTCCAACACATTGCAGCAGCAGGAATTAGAAAGAGAAATTCCATTCAAAAACACCTTAGACAATATAAAATACTTAGGTATCTATCTGCTGAGACAAGCGCATGAACTATATGAACACAACTACAAAACTCTTTCCACACAACTATAACTAGATCTGAGCAATTGTAAAAGTATTAACTGCTCATGGGTGGGATGAGCTAACATAATAAAAATGACCATCCTACCCAAACTTATCTATTTATTTAGTGCTACACCCATCGAACTACCAAAAAACTTTTTTACGGAATTAGAACGAAAAATAACAAAGTTAATTTGGAAGAACAAAGGATCAAAGATATCCAGGGAAATCATGAAAAAAAAATGCAAAGAAAGGTGGCCTTGAAGTACAAGATCTCACACTATACTATAAAGCAGTAGTCATCAATTTGGTACTGGCTAAGAGACAGAAAGGAGGATCAGTGGAATAGACTTGGGGTAAGGTACCTCAGCAAAACATTCTATGACAAATCTAAAGACACTACCTTTTGGGACAAAAATCCACTATTTGATAAAAACTGCTGGGAAAATTCTAAGACAGTTTGGGAGAGATTAGGCTTGGACCAACACCTCACACCTTACACCAAGATAAACTCAGAATGGGTAAATGACCTGAACATAAAGAAGGAAACCATAAGTAAATTAGGTGAACAAAAAATAGTATACATGTCTGATCATTGGGAAGGGAAAGATTTCAAAACCGAGCAAGACTTAGAAAGAGTCACAAAATATAAAATAAATAATTTTTACTACACCAAATTGAAAAGTTTCTGTACAAACAAAACCAATATTACCAAAATCAGAAGGGAAATAACAAACTGGGAAACAATCTTCATAACAAAAAAATCCTACAAAGGTCTAATTACTCAAATTTATAAAGACCTAAACCAATTGTACAAAAAATAAAGCCATTCTCCAATTGATAAATGGGCAAGGGACATTAATAGGCAATTTTCAGTCAAAGAAATCAAAACCATTAATAATCACATGAAAAAGTGTTCTAAATCTCTTATAATCGGAGAGATGCAAATCAAAACAACTCTGAGGTATCACCTCATGCCTAGCAGATTGGCCAACATAACAGCAAAGGAAAGTAATGAATGCTGGAGGGGATATAGCAAAGTCGGCACATTAATTCATTGCTGCTGGAGTTGTGAATTGATCCAACCATTCTGGAGGGCAATTTAGAACTATGCCCAAAGGGTGATAAAAGACTGTCTGCCCTTTGATCCAGCCATAGCATTGCTGGGTCTGTATCCCAAAGAGATAATAAGGAAAAAGCATGTATAAGAATATTCATAGCTTCACTATTTGTGGTGGCAAAAAACAATTGAAAAATGAGGCGATGCTCTTTGATTGGGGAATGGCTTAATAAATTGTGGTATATATTGGTGATGGAATACTATTGTGCTCAAAGGAATAATAAAGTGGAGGAATTCCATGGGGACTGGAACAACCTCCAGAAAGTGATGCAGAGTGAGAGGAGCAGAACCAGGAAAACATTGTACACATATTGATACACTGTGGTACAATCGAAGGTAATGGACTCCTCCATTGGTGGTATTACATCGATCCTAAGCAACCCAGAGGGGTACAGGAGAATGAACACTATCCACATCCAGAGGAAACACTGTGGGAGTAAAAACACTAAAGAAAAACTACTGCTTAATGACATGGGTCGAAGGGAATATGAATGGGGAAATAGACTCAAATGAACACCCTATTGCAAATACCAACAACATGGAAAGAGGTTCTGATCAAGAACATATGCGATACCCAGGCAAACTGCCTATCAGCTATGGGAGTAGTGGGGGAAGGAGAGGGAGGAAAAGGAAATGATTTTTGTAACCATGGAACAATGTTTGAAATTAAAAATTAAAATTAAAAAATAAATAAGTAAATACATATCAGTTCATTTCATCTACTAATGGAATATATTTTTGCAACTCTTGCTGAACTTATTGTAGTATGGTATGACAAGAAGCCTAGTTTATAAAGTGTTATGAATGGTTGAACAGGTGTTAACCTTCCTTAATGAACAATTAAAAGTCTCAGAATTTGAGGAAGCAAGCTAAAATGCAGGTTTCTCACATTTTCAATGGTGCAGTGTAAGAGAAGAGACTTTTGCCAATCAAATGAAAAAAATTAAAGTTTAAGAAGTCAATTCATTATCAAATGGAGTATCTTTTAGGGGAAACAGCTATTAGTAAACTGAGCTTACTAAGACTAATATATATTACTAGCACAAAGTCATATGATCCTAACAAAGAATTCATTGCTTCAGGCCTCCAATACCTTCTTTAAATTTTACTTTGGCATGTCTGAAAAGGAAAACAAATAACAACAACAAAAAAAAAAGAATTGTGGTCTTCACTGTGAAAATTATCAATAGTTCTCTAGGCATAGTAGTTGAAATTTTACCCTCTTAGCTCCCTTTAGGATAAGTGATCTGGATAGTAATCTTACTCCTCCTATGGTGCTAGTAGAAAAGTCAGTGGAATAGAACATAAAAAGCAAGATCATTCCCTGCCATGCCCCACTGGAGCCAAACCAGTTAATGAAATGTTGAGTTTCACTGACTTAAGACTCGCAACAATGATTTCTCTTTTCATAAACCTTCATGGAAAATTCTTGTTAGAGATATGGAAATCCTTTCTTTGGTACTAACATAGTGAGATGCCAGAACCTATTAAAAAAAAGAAAAAGAAAAAGAAAAAAAGAAAGAGAATCCCTTGAGCTTTCTCTGACCTCAACATTTCTCTCCCTCAAAAGCATTCATGAATATATGACCTGCTGAAGGAGACCTTTTCTGCTTTTCCCTCCCTTCAGATGCTAATACCTTTTTCTCCCTAAGATTACCTTTCATCTATTTTGTACAAAACTTATATGAATCTGTTTCTGTATATGTAGTCTCCTCTAATAGCCTTAGTACAGTATTGATCATTTAGTATACTGCCTGTATGTTCTGAATTTCTTTCTTAATACCTCCCCCAAGGTCTCATTTGCTCTACCAGTTTCCTTGGAATATGATATCATTTTCTCTTCTGACATATTAAGGATACCCCACAGGCAAATTAGGTCTTTTCTTTCACCAATAAGAGCTTTGAATAATCTCATTTTAATATGTGTAACCAGCTTATGCCACATGTCCCTTTTGCTACCATTCTTTATATAGAATAAAAAGAGAAATACATTGTAAAATGAAAGATATCTAAAGATGTACAAATAAATATTTCAAGAAATTGTTGAGTCATCACTTGTATTTTTAAAAGTATTTAGACTGCTGCAAACACTTATTATACACCTACTATTTGCAAGGCAAAGTGCTAGGCTCTGGGGATTCAAATATAAAATTTTAATTTTCTTCTCTCTGAGAGATTACATTTTAATATTAATGTTTTCCCTAGAAAGGAACTCCTACTCAATTAAGACAGTGATAGAACCATTATCTCACATGAACATGATGCTTAATTGTTACAAAGTTATTATATATATATAAATTAATTAATTAATTAATTCATTTAGCTACATAAAAACCTCATGAGATATGTAAGATTTGAATAAAATTATCAATTTTAAAAGGGATTAAATTGAGGCTACAAATATTAAACAAAATGTCATCAGGCAGTTCATCTTTTACTTTATTTCCCTTCAGATGGTCCAGATTTTTTTCCTTTTTTCCATTACACAATCATAAAAGCAAACTATTTCAATACATGGCTAAATACTTTCTTCTAGATCTTAACTAAAAGGTGTGTCTGTGTTGTACAAAGTGATTACAGTTTAGGATGTCTCCTGGCCAGAGAACAGGGGGACAGGAAGAGATCTCTTATTGTTAGGGTTAGATATAATTAGAGGTTGCCTGCAAAATGAGGAGGAATTATTAAGATAGGGTATTATTCAGAAAGTCACAAAACTATTTTATTAAGATCTTATGATAAACATTTTAATAGCATTAATACTAGTTCAAAAATTAAAAATCTGCTAAACTGTATTATCTTTTGCATACTATAATGCATGTATTCTGATGTTAAATCTCAGAGAAATAAGCTATATCTAATGGGTCACATTAAATGCTTAGTTAAGGAAAATGGTAGTTTGAAGGTTTTTTGTTCTTCACGTCTCTTCATGCTTGTACCCAATAACCGAATAGTCTCTTACCTGCCTTGCCCTGCAATGATTCTATCATCCATTAAAGAAAACTACACATCACTCTATTATGGACAGATTCTGGGCTGATTTCCAGCAGTCTTTCTTGTTACTTGCCCAACGTAAATGCCAAGTCAGTCATTTATTTAGACTAAATGAGAAGTACCTATCATTCTTTCTGTAATTTGAAAATATATGCAAATTTTTTACTTTCAGCAGGTGCCCTGTAGAACAGGATTTAACTTGAGTTGCTCAAGTGACTTAACCCAACACATACTGAATATATGTGTGTATGTATGTATGTATGTATGTATTTTCCCAATAAATGATCATCTACATTGCTTTGGGTAACCCGTATGATTGTATCTAATGGGAACAAAAGAGTAAATGTGGTGTTTGAGAATAGCTCAAGAATAAAAAAAAGTAATGAATCAGGAAAAAAAAAAGAATTTCATGGAGAACCAAAAAGCTTTCTTGGGAGGTGATACTTTTTTTTTTTACTATTTTACCATGAGTAATTTGATATAAAGAGATATTAAACTTTAATAATGAATCTATGATTAAAATGACAACTAATGAATAGAGCATACCAAAATTTGAAAGTATATACAAAGTCTATAATGTTAAGAATTCTCAACTTTCATTTTGTTGGTAGAAAGTTATATTGGAAAGGGAGGTAAAAAAAAAGAACCCTAAAATAAAATGGCTTTTACTGGAAAATGTAGGATAGATTTACAGAGGAAGCTATGAAAATTGGAAGAATAATGTTTTTTACCCTCTAAACTGAATATAATCTCATCCTGATCAAATTACATCTTTGAAAATATTTATACAACCCTCCATTTAAGCTGTTTTACCACCAGATGGCAACGTTAACCACCAGCTTGATACAATTCAACAATTAAGCCCTGGAAAGTACCTCATTTAACTTTTTGATTAGACTTTCTAATGTTCTGAATGGAAGTTTTTTGTGGGAATAGAACTTTTGCTATCATTATAAGAAAGGGATCCACATTATATTCTGCAGGTCTACCTTTCATTGAAGAATCAAGGTGTGTCATTAGTTTAGAATGTACACTTAGTAAGAATTTTACAGATAAAGAGTTTAAAGAAAGAGAGATTTAATAATGTTCCTATGGTCACAATTGCCTTGTAATTTATCATGTGGGATTTGAACCAGAGTATTCTGGCTCCAAATCTACGGCCCTATCCACTATAGCTTTTGGGCTTTCAATAAAAGAATAGAAATAAAACATGTACCATGACTTTTATGTTCTTCATTTCTCCTAGACCAAGACAAGTTTTTTTATAGTCAGAATGTAATTATGAACCATGAAGTTCTAGAAAAGAATGTGAATTGTTTAGGCTAACAAATTTTTGTACTTTGTTTTTGTTTTCTTCCTATGAGTGAACAAAAGAGTATAGCAAATAAATCATTTTTCTACTGCTCTTAGGAAGGAGGAAAAATAAGAAGTTACTATACTATTCTGGATGAAACGTGATGAGATCCTAAATTATTTTTATAGTTACGTTAATTTAACTAAGGGGATATAACCTAATACAGGGGAGAAAACAAAACAAACATTACATTTAAAATTTTATCTCCTGGGCTCAAATTCAAATCTTTTATGACTTTTATGACTACTTTTGCAACATTGGCCAAGTTGTGATATTTCTGATATTTCTATCTCAGTTTATGTTTACACACACACACACATACATATATATATATATATATATATATATATATATATATAGAGAGAGAGAGAGAGAGAGAGAGAGAGAGAGAGAGAGAGAGAGAGAGAGAGAGTTTTGACTTTAAAAACCTTTTAAAACCCTTGCAGGTCTATTTCTATGATATGATAGTCCACTTTGGAAATATACTGAGCAAGGTTATATAGATCAATAGTATCAACCTCAAGTAGAAAGGATATTTTTTTGCTACATATTGACTTCTAAAATTGCAAATTAGCATTATATTGTATTATATATGTATGTTATTATTAAAAATGAAGGGATTTCCTTATGTGAATTTCTAAAGGATCTATAAAAATCCAGTAGAAAATTGGAAACAGAGTAAAAATATTGAAATAGGGATCAAAAATTTTATATTCTAGTTCTAAACCTGTCACTAAGAGAATCTGAGCAAATAACTTAAACTCTTTGAACTTCACTTTCTCATTTATAAAAAAAAAATAAAGATTAGTAATGTCTTGCCTTCCTCTACTTTCATATTGCCCTTGTAAGTGATTTTATCAAAATATAAAAATGCTGAGTTAAAAAGTAAAACAGATTCAATATTCAAAATTAGAATTTTATATTTATATATAATTTTTCATTTTATATATTTATATATATTTATATATGTATATTTAGACATATTACTACATAGAAAATATATTTTAAAATTTTAAATACCATATTTAGAATGATAAAGTCATAATTTTATTATAAATTTCATGTGTCTAGCAAATAAACATATTGGCCTGTTATAGATTACAAAAAATTACCTTGCCAAAATTTTATTTTTATTTTCTATTCTCTGTGTCTTCATTTTCTCTAGAAAGTGATCTCTCTTAAATAATCAATTTTTGAGGATGTCATAATATTCATCAGAATTGTTATTCTTATTATCATTATTGGTTTTGCTCTTCTACCTCTTTAAAATGTGAGATATCTGGTTTTCCCTTCTTTAAGTATCCAGAAATTTTTTCTACTTCTCTACCTATGAGTCAATTAAATCCAAAGGAACTGACATAAAGATGCAGGGAACAATGCTGCAAGTGGTTTCCTCTGACTCTCCACTGCACTTTGTGTCTTTCACAAAGGTAGACATTAGGTCTTTAACAATGCATAAAAATGAATCCCAGTGGTATGTGCTCAAAACACTGGGAATATTTTTAGGGAACAAATAATTAGGGTCTTGGAAATGTGTGCTTATTTCACACAGCAATGAGGTTCCTTATCTTCTCCTCCTCCTTCCTGTTTTGAAGGCAATAGGCTGTTACGTGAGCCAGTGAGCCATCTGCAGCTTCACAGACAGACAGGTGCAGGGTCACTATTACCATTCTGAGCAAAGAATTTTGAGCAAGCTGAAAATTGTGCAAGGCAACTTAAATATTTTGGAACTGACAATCTGAACTACCAAAATAAATTATTATTTGGCAGAAATGGTTGCAATTATTTCACGGATGCAGCAGATTTATAGATCTATGTGATAGTTATTATTTTTAAGCCTATATCTGAGGACATATGATACTGCATTGGTCAAAGGCAAGACATTGTTCAGGGCTTTAGCTTTCTGTTTCAAAGTCCATTTTAGCACTAACAATATTTAAAATAGTTGGTAAGTTTTATTTTTATCTTTTTATATATAATCTTTTTAAAATCTTCATCTTGTATTTATTTATTTTTATCTATACAGTATTTATTTTATTTTTATCTATATAGTATTTACACTTCTTACATGATACCAATGTTAATTCATTATTTTCCAAGGGGCTACTTCTTCCACCCACACAGTAGAAGATATCATAATCATGGAAATAAACTTATATCTAGTGTCTAAAATGAGATAAAAGGAAACCATGCCAAAAGTCTAAGTAAATTGGAGTACACAATTAATTTCATATTTACTGTAGGACAATAGATTTAAAGTTGAAAGAAACCATAGAGGATGCCTGGTTTATGAATGTCATATATATGTGTGTATGTGTGTGTATATCTGAATGTCTTATAAATATATACATATATGTATATAACAATATTAAACTAGGCATTCTCTATGAATATTACTATATATACACAAATTCCTCTCTGTCATTTCATCCCACTCCCCTGTACCCAGCATAAATCATTGCATTACCCAGCACAGTCACAAAATTCTCCCCTTTCCTTATCATTGCATTGCTATTGCTAGTGGTTACTTTTTCTTCCATCTTTAACACTATTTCTAATCTAGCCACTGTCCTTATTGCTGCTAACAGGATGCCATGAATGAAATCTCACCAACAAATCCCACTGTTGTCAAGAGCTATCTCTCCCAGGGTTCTCATAATACCTATGTTCCCAACTATTTAGACTGTGTCATGGGATGAGCTTAATGATAGGGATGGGTAGGATTTGTAAATCAAAATAAGGGAGGAAGGGTTGATTTAGTTTGTGACAACAGTTGCTATTCAGTTATATAACTAAGACAAAGACTCAGTTTAAGTATTGTAGTAGTAGCCAATATTAGATCTTAAATAGATATTTGAAAGATTATATTAGAGATTAAAGCTAGGGATGATGATCATAGATAAGATTGACACATATCTAACATGAAGGAAACTTTGTTAACAACAGATGAGATGGTATAGTGGAAGATCAGATAGAATAAAAAAAGGTATTTCTGATTGCTGGGGCTAACAAAAATGGGAATGAAGGAATAGGGAAAATTGTGGCAAATTTCACTAACATTAAGCCTGACTTTGATACTCTTTTTAAAAAAAATATAGAAAATATATGTATGCTGTGATTTTTGCTTTTTATTTTTCATGGTAAGTATTTTTTAAAATTTTCCTTGTGCCTATGATTCCTATTGATGATATGCATATTTCTGATAGAAACCATCCTATGTTTATAAATTAAATATTTTGTTATAATTGATCATGTTATATCAATTTAGTAAATTGTGTCAACTTATTGACTATTGAAGTTCAACACATCAGTCAGGGCTCATTAGCTATAGTTTTAGAAGTGCAAATGCAAATATAAGTGGAACCCAGGACAATATAAAATTAGAAAATTTAAATGGTTATATTCTTATATGTTTATATATATGTGTGTGTGTTTGTGTGTGTATGTATGATGTATGTATGTAACAGAGAGGGCTTTGACAAGTATTAGTAACTCTATTTGATTCCACTGGACAGCCAAAAGGAAATTAATCAGGCTAAATTCAAGTTATGGGTAATAAAGCATCTAAAACTGAAGTTTTCATCCTTTATGTTTCTAGTTTATAAGGAGATTAAAAGAAGAAAGGATGAAGAGAAATGAAGTGGAAATGGATATAGAAGAATGTTGGGATCAAAGGAGCTGTAAAAATTGAAATTAATCTTAAATAATAAAAATATATTTTAAGAGATTTATTAATGATCATAAGAAGTGAAGGAATAAAAAAGTAACAAAATAAAACCACGTGCCCATTGCTAATCAGCCTGTTCAAAATTCCCACCTACCACAGTCACAACAGAAAAACAAAAGGCCAAGCCAGGAATGCCCACTGAATTTATCCCTCTGTCTAAAAGAAGTAGGGAATGACAGGAAGTCAGTGGACTCCTGGGAAATGCAGTTTTTTGGGTAACATTTCCAATTACACAGAACTCAGGTTGTATATATGGTATATATAGGTGAGCTGCAACATTTAGAGGCTACTGAATCAGTTTGAATAAGTAGAAACATTCCATCCAAGAATATTTAAGACTATTGAGAAAAAATGTAAAATGAAAAAATATTTCTAAAGCCTTAAAGAAGAGAGTTATTCACTATTGTCTTTGATCATTCATTTTTCCAAAAATAGATCTTCCATAAATAGTTATTCTTTTTGAGCATATTAAAATCAATGCAAAAACAAAACGGGCATTTTTATGAATCTGCTAGCCAAAATATGCTGTTAAAGGACTATTTTATACTTTTGTATATTCTAAGTATATATTTATCTTTGTTAAATTAGAAAGGGCTAAAATGATTTACTCCTGAATTATTAGACCTTACTATTCAGATAATATTAAAGATCACTTTTTTCTACATGCTAATTCACATCAGTTTAAGGACTTCCATGAGCAATTGGGATTCACTTCCTCACATAAAAGAGATTGACTTTGTTAACCTTTATAGTTTTAAATAAAGTCAGACTTTGGCCCATCATTCTAGTCAGACTTAGTCTAGTCTTGATGTTCTATCCTAGCAGGTAGTTTTTTAATTATACATCAGTTATAAAACACATTGTGCATGTTCAGAAACTAAAACAATAATTTATGATTCACACTTGTAAATAAATGCATCTTGTCTAAAATTTAGAGTATATGCAATAGCAGTCTCAACATGATCCTGATTTCATGTTCCTTTCCTAACCATACATTTTTAAGAACAAAATAATTGGCAAAATCAGCTAATTTCTCTTAGACGTTATTCACTAAAGATAGGATATTAATATAAATTCTGATAAATCATTTAAGTGCACCATAAATAATATGTCCACCAAAGAGCTGATATCTTTTTGGCAGCATCTCCTAATAACTAAATTATAGTTATGGCAAAATTGAATATGCCAAATGAATTTGCACCAACTATAGGATTTGAAAATTGACTTCTAAAAATGATAACCTTGAAAAAATTATTGACTCTGTTCTTTGACCTTATTTATGAGAACTTAGAAATATCTTCTCATAATTGATCACACAGTCTCAAAACTTAGGCAATGTGAGAAGGGAACAATTCAGTGTCCATTTTACAGATTGGGAAAGGCACATAGAATATACTACTCTTCCAGGAATTTAATTGATCAATAGATACATATTAAATAGATATTTGTAGTATTAACTGCAAACACACACATGTGTCTCACACATACATACACACATACCATATTTTCACCTTCTTTTCCCCATTTCATTTTCACACACATTGGCCTTAATCTTTTGAGTCTTCAGTCTAAAATCTATTCAGAACTTTTGAGTGGTATTCATTGTGTTAATTGGATTCTCCATTGTTTGGGAGAAAAATAAAGACAATGGGTAAAGCTGAATAAGAACTTGGGAATAAAAGTTGCAGGATACAAAATAAACCCACATAAGTCATCAGCATTTCTATATAATTCCAACATAGCTCAGCAGCAAGAACTAGAAAGAGAAATCCCATTCAAAATTACCCTAGACAAAATAAAATACTTAGGAATCTATCTCCCGAGACAAACACAGGATCTATATGAACACAACTACAAAACACTTTCCACACAACTAAAACTAGACTTCAACAATTGGAAGAACATTAACTGCTCATGGGTAGGACGAGCCAATATGATAAAAATGACCATCCTACCCAAACTCATCTATCTATTTAGTGCCATACCCATGGAACTTCCAAAAAATTTTTTTACTGATTTAGAAAAAAACATAACAAAGTTCACTTGGAAGAACAAAAGATCAAGGATATCCAGGGAAATAATGAAAAAAAATACAAAGGAAGGGGGTCTTGCAGTCCCAGATCTCAGACTATATTACAAAGCAGTGGTCATCAAAACAATTTGGTACTGGCTAAGAGACAGAAAGGAGGATCAGTGGAATAGACTGGGGGCAAGCAACCTCAGCAAGACAGTATACGATAAACCCAAAGATCCCAGCTTTTGGGACAAAAATCCACTATTTCATAAAAACTGCTGGGAAAATTGGAGGACAGTGTGGGAAAGATTAGGCTTAGATCAACACCTCACACCCTACACCAAGATAAATTCAAAATGGATGAATGACTTGAACATAAAGAAGGAAACTATAAGAAAATTAGGCGAACACAGAATAGTATACATGTCAGACCTTGGGAAGGGAAATACTTCAAAACCAAGCAAGAATTAGAAAGAGTTACAAAATGCAAAATAAATAATCTGGATTACATCAAATTAAAAAGTTTTTGTACAAACAAAACCAATGTAACCAAAATCAGAAGGGTAGCAACAAATTGGAAAACAATCTTCATAAAAACCTCTGACAAAGGTTTAATTACTCAAATTTATAAAGAACTAAATCAATTGTACAAAAAATCAAGCCATTCTCCAATTGACAAATGGGCAAGGGACATGAACAGGCAGTTCTCAGCCAAAGAAATCAAAACTATTAATAAGCACATGAAAAAGTGCTCTACATCTCTTATAATCAGAGAGATGCAAATCAAAACAACTCTGAGGTATCACCTCACACCTAGCAGATTGGCTAACATGACAGCTATGCAAAGTAATGAATGCTGGAGGGTTTGTGGCAAAGTAGGGACACTAATTCAATCCTGGTGGAGTTGTGAATTGATCCAACCATTCTGGAGGGCAATTTGGAACTATGTCCAAAGGGCGATAAAAGACTGTCTGCCCTTTGATCCAGCCATAGCACTGCTGGGCTTGTACCCCAAAGAGATAATGGACAAAAAGACTTGTACAAGAATATTCATAGCTGCGCTCTTTGTGGTGGCCAAAAATTGGAAAATGAGGGGATGCCCTTCAATTGGAGAATGGCTGAACAAATTGTGGTATATGTTAGTGATGGAATACTATTGTGCTAAAAGGAAGAATAAAGTGGAGGAATTCCATGGAGACTGGAACAACCTCCAGGAAGTGATGCAGAGCGAAAGGAGCAGAACCAGGAAAACATTATACACAGAGACTGATACATTGTGGTACAATCGAAGGTGATGGACTTCTCCATTAGTATCAATGCAATTTCCCTGAACAATCTGCAGGGATCTAAAAAAAAATACTACCCACAAGCAGAGGATAAATTGTGGGAGTAAAAACACCGATGAAAAGCAACTGCTTGACTACAGGGTTGGAGGAGATAAGACTGAGGAGAGACTCTAAATGAACACTATAATGCAAATTCCAACAACAGGGAAATGGGTTTGAGTCATGAACACATGTGATAACCAGTGGAATCATGCGTCGGCTATGGGAGAGGGAAAGGCGGGGGGAGGGGGCAGGGGAAGGGAGGAAAAGAAAACAATCTTTGTTTCCAGTGAATAATGTATGAAAACGACCAAATAAAATAATGTTTAAATTAAAAAAAAAAAAGAACTTGGGAATAAAGAAATATTTAAAAATAAAGATGATGGAGATGAATCATGGATCCCAAACATCCAGAGAAGTGTCAATTCTTGAAATGAGACCAGGATCAAATCCAAAAATTGCAACAATTTTTGTAATTAAACTGCTATGAGAAGAACCCTGGGATCAGGCAACAAGGGTTTAATACTGAGGAAGTAACAACGCTTTTAAGATAGACAGAATTATCTCAATTTCTTCACTCAGATTGTCAATTTTTAATGAAGCTGTTGTCATGCCTGCCTGAATCTATACTTTTATTTCTTCTGAAACCCTTTAGCTAGAGAGTGCCCCCTGCTGCTACTGCCTTCCTTACTCTCCATGGCAACTGAAAAAAATCTATTAATTTTGCCCCTTCCACAATTCTGTTTCTACTGGAATATTTTTTAATCTGAAATTTCAGACTCCTTATGCTTAAATTTACATAAGAAAGTCAGTTGTTAAGTGGTATTCAAATATGTCTGAAATCATTCAAGCAATAAAAGAGACTTTGCTAGATAATTTGGCCTTAAAATATTTTAACACCCCCCCCAAACACACACACATGCATGATAAGCATTGCTTTTCATATCATTGAGTTGTGTCCCATTTTTCTCCTGAGAATATACAAAATTCACCTATAATATATACCCCATTCTAAAATAATAGTTTTAGAAAGACCAATGTAACTGGTAGAATCATAAGACATAGGCAACAGTTTCCCACCCCCATAACCACTGTTATAAATATCAGAATATTTGAGTGAGTAGTGATCCAGACTTCTAAGAAGAAACCACATAATCTTTCCAATCAAAAAATTTTAAATGATCTATACTAAAGGGAAAAGGCAGAATACTTGATAGAGGGGTAGGAGGTGGGCTTGGATCTAGGATCCAGAAAACAAATCTAGACAAAAAAAGAAGACTGGAGTTTACTATAAACCCAAAGAAGGAACAACAAATTCAATCTCATCACAAACTAATTCACAATGGCATCATCCCCAAGGCACTCCACAGTGCTACAATATATTTTTGTATGTCAAACTAACAGAAATCAACAGATTAAGAACTATCGATTGACATGACTACAAAGCATGGGGGAAAAAATGGACCTTTCCATAAAATGATAATTAATATTTATCTAAAACCATCAGCAAGTATATTCTGCAATGGAGATGAATTAGAAGCTTCCTCAATAAGATCATAGGTGAAGCAAGGATGCTCACTATCACCACTATTATTTAATATCATACTAGAAATGTTAGCTTTAGCAATGAGAAGAAAAAAATAGAAGGAATTAAAGTAGGAAGTTAGGAAAATTAACTTCCATTCTTTATATATGATGTAATTGTATACTTAAAGAATCCTAGAGAATTAACTAAAACCTACTTGAATAAATAACAATAAATTTGTAAAATAGAAAATAAACCTACATAAATCATCAGCATTTTTACATATTACCAAAAAAATCCTACAGCACTGAAAATAACTCTAGACAATATAAAATACAAATTTCTCTGATAAATGTCTCATTTCTCAAATATATAAAGAAATAAGCTAAATTTGTAAGAGTACAAGTAATTCTCTAATTGACACATGGTCAAAATATATAACAAACAGTTTTCAGATTAAGAAATAAAATCTAGGGACTTCCGGTTAAGATGGCGGCTTAGAGAAAGCTAAAGCTCAGATCTCCGGAAAACCCTTCCCGACCGATCTCAAACTATAAGCTCCTAAGGCGCCGAAATTCAAAACGATCAACAGCACAGAACCTGGGAACCCTCCTCCTGGACCTGGACCCGGTTCAAAAGGTACGGCTCCCCTCAAAAGCCAGAACCCGAGATCACTCGGACCTCAGGGGTAGGAGCGCAGAGTCCAAGGCTCCCGGAAGCCACAGCCCGGCCGGGCTCAGAGAGCAGAACCCTCAGGGCCTTCTACCCGAGTCCCAGTGAAAGTTAAAGCCTGGGGCTTCCGCTGCAGAGAGCTGGTCGAAACAACAGCAACCCTCAGGGCGGGCAAGACAGCCTCACGGGCTGGATCCTGCTATCCAAGTCTCAGTGAAAGTCCTTGCCCTAGAGCTTGGGAAAGCTGCAGCCCATCCCCCCGCAGGCCGAGGAAACAGCCTCAAGGCCAGCGATTCTGAAGGCAACTTCCGGAAAGCGAGCCGGGGGGAGAGTGTGGCCTCGTGGTCCGACCCTTCCATTCCAGTTCCAGTGAGGCATATTCAGTTTAACCCAGGGAAAGCTCATAGAAGGGACAATCTGCCCCGGACTAAAGCCTCTGATCACCAGACAGAGATAAGAAAAGCTAATCCTCCACATTCAGAGATGGCAGCAAACTCCACAGAAGCACAGAAGCCCCAAAATACCAAGAAAAATAAGAAGAAAGGGGCGACTTTGGACACATTCTATGGAGCCAAAATACAAAATACAGAGCAGATAGAAGAAGATATACAAGAAAATTCTCCAAAATCTTCCAAAGGAAATAGAAACTCTCCACAAACCCATGAAGAATTTGAATCAGAAATGACCAAAAAGATGGAAGCCCTCTGGGAGGAAAAGTGGGAAATAATGCAAAAGAAATTCACGCATCTACAAAACCAGTTTGACCAAACTATAAAAGAAAACCAGGCTTTAAAGCAAGAACTAATAAAGCAAAGCCAAAACACCAAGAAATTAGAAGAGAACATAAAATATCTCACCGACAAGGTGATAGATCTGGAAAATAGAGGGAGAAGAGAAAATTTAAGAATAATTGGACTCCCAGAAAAGCCAGAAATAAACGCCAAACTGGACATGGTGATACAAGATATAATCAAAGAAAATTGCCCAGAGATTCTAGAACAAGGGGGCAATACAGCCACTGACAGAGCTCACAGAACACCTTCTACACTAAACCCCCAAAAGACAACTCCCAGGAATGTAATTGCCAAATTCCAAAGCTATCAAACAAAAGAAAAAATCCTACAGGAAGCCAGAAAAAGACAATTTAGATATAAAGGAATGCCAATCAGGGTCACACAAGACCTTGCAAGTTCTACTCTGAATGATCGTAAGGCATGGAACATGATCTTCAGAAAGGCAAGAGAGCTGGGTCTCCAACCAAGAATCAGCTACCCAGCAAAACTGACTATATACTTCCAAGGGAAAGTATGGGCATTCAACAAAATAGAAGACTTCCAACTTTTTGCAAAGAAATGACCAGAGCTCTGTGGAAAGTTTGATACCGAAAATCAAAGAGCAAGGAATACCTGAAAAGGTAAATATTAAGGAAAGGGGAAAAATGTTATTTTCTTTTACTCAAACTCTCTTCTATAAGGACTACATTTATATCAATCTATGTATACTAATATGTGGGGAAAATGTAATGTATAAATAGGGGGTAAAGAAAGACCAAATAGAATAATCTTTCTCACACAAAGATTCACATGGGAAGGGGAGGGGAAGAAAACTCCTATAAGAAGGAGAGGAAGAGGGGGGGGGGGTTTACTTAAACCTCAATCTCAGGGAAATCAACTCTGAGAGGGAAAAACATCCAGATCCATTGGGATCTTGAATTCTATCTTACCCAACAAGGGTAAGGAGAAGGGAAAACCGAGGGGGGGAGGGGGAGAGGGAGAACAAAAAGGGAGGGAAAGAGGGGGGGAGGGGGAGAGGGAGAACAAAAAGGGAGGGAAAGAGAGGGGGGAGGGGGAGGTAAGAAAAAGGGAGGGACTAAAAAGGGAAACATCAAGGGAGGGGACAAGGGGACTGATTCAAAGTAAATCACTGGACTAAAAGGTAGAGCTGAAGAAGAAAAGGTTAGAATTAGGGAAGGCAATCAAAATGCCAGGGAGTCCACAAATGACAATCATAACTTTGAACGTGAATGGGATGAACTCACCCATAAAACGTAGACGAATAACAGAATGGATTAGAATCCAAAACCCTACCATATGTTGTCTTCAAGAAACACACATGAGGCGGGTTGACACCCACAAGGTCAGAATTAAAGGATGGAGTAAGACCTTCTGGGCCTCAACTGATAGAAAGAAGGCAGGAGTGGTAATCATGATATCTGATAAAGCCAATGCAAAAATAGACCTGATCAAAAGGGATAGGGAAGGTAATTATATTTTGTTAAAAGGGACTCTAGACAATGAGGAAATATCATTAATCAACATGTATGCACCAAATAATATAGCACCCAAATTTCTAATGGAGAAACTAGGAGAATTGAAGGAAGAAATAGACAATAAAACCATACTAGTGGGAGACTTAAACCAACCATTATCAAATTTAGATAAATCAAATCAAAAAATAAATAAGAAAGAGGTAAAAGAAGTGAATGAAATCTTAGAAAAATTAGAATTAATAGACATATGGAGAAAAATAAATAGGGATAAAAAGGAATACACCTTCTTCTCAGCACCACATGGCACATTCACAAAAATTGACCATACATTAGGTCATAGAAACATAGCACACAAATGCAAAAAAGCAGAAATAATGAATGCAGCCTTCTCAGATCACAAGGCAATAAAAATAATGATTAGTAATGGTACATGGAAAACCAAATCTAAAACCAATTGGAAATTAAACAATATGATACTCCAAAACCGTTTAGTTAAAGAAGAAATCATAGAAACAATTAATAATTTCATCAAGGAAAATGACAATGGCGAAACATCCTTTCAAACCTTTTGGGATGCAGCCAAAGCAGTAATCAGAGGCAAATTCATATCCCTGAAAGCTTATATTAACAAACAAGGGAGAGCAGAGATCAATCAATTGGAAATGCAATTGGAAAAACTCGAAAGCGATCAAATTAAAAACCCCCAGCAGAAAACCAAATTAGAAATCCTAAAAATTAAGGGAGAAATTAATAAAATCGAAAGTGATAGAACTATTGATTTAATAAATAAGACAAGAAGCTGGTACTTTGAAAAAACAAACAAAATAGACAAAGTACTGGTCAATCTAATTAAAAAAAGGAAGGAAGAAAAGCAAATTCACAGCATTAAAGATGAAAAGGGGGACAGCACCTCCAATGAGGAGGAAATTAAGACAATCATTAGAAATTACTTTGCCCAATTATATGGCAATAAATACACCAATTTAGGAGAAATGGATGAATATATACAAAAATACAAACTGCCTAGACTAACAGAAGAGGAAATAGAATTCTTAAATAATCCCATATCAGAAATTGAAATCCATCAAGCCATCAAAGAACTTCCTAAGAAAAAATCCCCAGGGCCTGATGGATTCACAAGTGAATTCTATCAAACATTCAGAGAACAGTTAATCCCAATACTATACAAACTATTTGACATAATAAGCAAAGAGGGAGTTCTACCAAACTCCTTTTATGACACAAACATGGTACTGATTCCAAAACCAGGCAGGTCAAAAACAGAGAAAGAAAACTATAGGCCAATCTCCCTAATGAATATAGATGCAAAAATCTTAAATAGGATACTAGCAAAAAGACTCCAGCAAGTGATCAGAAGGATCATTCACCATGATCAAGTAGGATTTATACCAGGGATGCAGGGCTGGTTCAACATTAGGAAAACCATCCACATAATTGACCACATCAACAAGCAAACTAGCAAGAACCACATGATTATCTCAATAGATGCAGAAAAAGCCTTTGATAAAATACAACACCCATTCCTATTAAAAACACTAGAAAGCATAGGAATAGAAGGGTCATTCCTAAAAATAATAAATAGTATATATCTAAAACCAACAGCTAATATTATCTGCAATGGGGATAAACTAGATGCATTCCCAATAAGATCAGGAGTGAAACAAGGATGCCCATTATCACCTCTACTATTTGACATTGTACTAGAAACACTAGCAGTAGCAATTAGAGAAGATAAAGGAATTGAAGGCATCAAAATAGGCAAGGAGGAGACTAAGTTATCACTCTTTGCGGATGACATGATGGTCTACTTAAAGAATCCTAGAGATTCAACCAAAAAGCTAATTGAAATAATCAACAACTTTAGCAAAGTTGCAGGATACAAAATAAACCCACATAAATCATCAGCATTTCTATATATCTCCAACACAGCTCAGCAGCAAGAACTAGAAAGAGAAATCCCATTCAAAATCACCGTAGACAAAATAAAATACCTAGGAATCTATCTCCCAAGACAAACACAGGAACTATATGAACACAACTACAAAACACTCGCCACACAACTAAAACTAGACTTGAACAAATGGAAAAACATTAACTGCTCATGGATAGGACGAGCCAATATAATAAAAATGACCATCCTACCCAAACTTATTTATCTATTTAGTGCCATACCCATTGAACTACCAAAATACTTCTTCACTGATTTAGAAAAAAACATAACAAAGTTCATTTGGAAGAACAAAAGATCAAGGATATCCAGGGAAATAATGAAAAAAAACACATATGATGGGGGCCTTGCAGTCCCTGACCTAAAACTATATTACAAAGCAGCAGTCATCAAAACAATTTGGTACTGGCTAAGAAACAGAAAGGAAGATCAGTGGAATAGACTGGGGGAAAGCGACCTCAGCAAGACAGTATACGATAAACCCAAAGATCCCAGCTTTTGGGACAAAAATCCACTATTCGATAAAAACTGCTGGGAAAATTGGAAGACAGTGTGGGAGAGACTAGGAATAGATCAACACCTCACACCCTACACCAAGATAAATTCAAAATGGGTGAGTGACTTAAACATAAAGAAGGAAACCATAAGTAAATTGGGTAAACACAGAATAGTATACATGTCAGACCTTTGGGAGGGGAAAGGCTTTAAAACCAAGCAAGATATAGAAAGAATCACAAAATGTAAAATAAATAATTTTGACTACATCAAACTAAAAAGCTTTTGTACAAACAAAACCAATATAACTAAAATCAGAAGGGAAACAACAAATTGGGAAAAAATCTTCATAGAAACCTCTGACAAAGGTTTAATTACTCATATTTATAATGAGCTAAATCAATTGTACAAAAAATCAAGCCATTCTCCAATTGATAAATGGGCAAGGGAAATGGATAGGCAGTTCTCAGATAAAGAAATCAAAACTATCAACAAGCACATGAAGAAGTGTTCTACATCTCTTATAATCAGAGAGATGCAAATCAAAACAACTCTGAGGTATCACCTCACACCTAGCAGATTGGCTAACATAACAGCAAAGGAAAGTAATGAATGCTGGAGGGGATGTGGCAAAGTAGGGACATTAATTCATTGCTGGTGGAGTTGTGAATTGATCCAACCGTTCTGGAGGGCAATTTGGAACTATGCCCAAAGGGCGACAAAAGAATATCTACCCTTTGACCCAGCCATAGCACTGCTGGGTCTGTACCCCAAAGAGATAATGGACACAAAGACTTGTACAAAAATATTCATAGCTGCGCTCTTTGTGGTGGCCCAAAACTGGAAAACGAGGGGATGCCCATCAATTGGGGAATGGCTGAACAAACTGTGGTATATGTTGGTGATGGAGTACTATTGTGCTAAAAGGAATAATAAAGTGGAGAAGTTCCATGGAGACTGGAACAACCTCCAGGAAGTGATGCAGAGCGAGAGGAGCAGAACCAGGAGAACATTGTACACAGAGACTAATACACTGTGGTATAATTGAACGTAATGGACTTCTCCATTAGTGGCGGTGTAATGTCCCTGAACAACTTGCAGGGATCCAGGAGAAAAAAACACAATTCATAAGCAAAGGATAAACTATGGGAGTGGAAACACCGAGAAAAAGCAACTGCCTGAATACAGAGGTTGAGGGGACATGACAGAGGATAGACTCTAAATGAACACTCTAATGCAAATACTATCAACAAAGCAATGGGTTCAAATCAAGAAAACATCTAATGTCCAGTGGACTTACGCGTCGGCTATGGGGGGTGGGGGGGAGGAAAAGAAAATGATCTATGTCTTTAACGAATAATGCTTGGAAATGATCAAATAAAATATATTTTAAAAAAAAGAAATAAAATCTATATATAGTTATAAAAAGTGCTCTGAATCACTCTTGATTACAGAAATGCATATTAAACCAACTCTGAGGTACTTCCTCATACCTATCAGATTGACCAATATGAAAATAAAGGAAAATGATAAATGTGAATGGAAAGTAGTAAAATTGGGAAACTAATGCATTATTGGTGGCCTTGTAAACTCATCCAATCATTATGGAGGACAATATGGAACTATGCCCAAAGGAACAGAAAACTGTGCATATTCATTGATACTGTTACACTACTAATAGGTCTGTAACCCAAAGAAAAAAATAATTAAAAAGGGTGCCTAATTGTACAAAAATCTTTATAGCAGCTCTCTTTGTGATGATAAAAAACTGGAAACTGAAGAGATGTCTATAAATAAATTTGAGAATGTCTGAACAAATTTTGGTATATGATGGTGATGGAATCCTATGGTGGGATAAGGAATGATGAACAGGATGATTTCAGAAAATCCTGGGAAGACCTACAAGAACTGTTGTAGAATGAAATAAACAGAACCAGGAGAACATTATATACAATAACAGCAATATTGTAGGAGGATCAACTGTGAAAGACTTGGGTACTCTCATTACTATAATCATTCAGGATAGTTCTGAAGGATTTATGAGAAAGAATGGTATCTATCTTCACAGAGAGAACTTGTTGGAATCAGAATGCAGATCAAAGCATATTTTTCCACTTTAGCTTTTTTTTTAAATTTTATATGAATATTCTCTTACAATGACCAATATGAAAATGTTTTGCATGATGATACATGTATAACTCATGTTAAAATTCTTTCTGATTTTTTTAAACCTTACCTTCCATCTTGGAACTAATACTAAATATTGGTTCTAAGGCAGAAGAGTGGTAAGGACCAAGCAATGGGGGTTAAGGGACTTGCCCAGGGTCACACATCTAGGAAGTGTCTGAGGCCAGACATGAACCTAGAACCTCTTATCTGTAAGGATAATTTTAGGGCTGTGACCTAATCTAAATTAATTTGGTAGCCAGAGAAAATCCCAAATAAAATACCCAAGTCAGTTTGGAAATTTATGGGGATTTTAATTAATATAGAGGGAAGGAATTAAGGAGAAGAGAGAGAAGAAGGTATAGGATTTCTCATGCCTGGCCTGTGCCAGAGGGATTTCAAAGACT
Organism: Monodelphis domestica; assembly: GCF_027887165.1. Classification (NCBI taxonomy): domain Eukaryota; kingdom Metazoa; phylum Chordata; class Mammalia; order Didelphimorphia; family Didelphidae; genus Monodelphis; species Monodelphis domestica. Next base: position 49,533,236 of record NC_077230.1, read on the forward strand.
TCCACCATGAGGTCTTTGAAGAAGATTAGAGACTTTTCTAAGAGGATAGTGTTTTGAAGGTAAAGGAGAAAAGAATCAGCTAAACTCTGAGACAGCTCAGTGAAAATGCCTCACCTGAACTAGGCTACTCAGCTTCTTCCAGTATAGTATCAAGGAAAACTCACCAGCAACCCTGGAAATAGCTGCCAAGATGCTGAAACACTCAGCAAGCTGCCACTAGAGCCAGCTCTTCACCAAAAGAGCAAGGGGAGAGGAAGTGACATGAAATATATAGACCATTTTTACATCACTTTCCTGCATCTCACATGTACTAATCGTAGCTTAAGCTTGACTTAGAACATCCCAGGGGTCTGTCAGTTGTTTCTGATTTGTCATTTCCTAGCACATGTCTGTCATAGGCCATCCTCCTAAATACTTAATACTTAAGTATAAGTGTAGACAATCCTGTTTTTGTTAGACAAAGTAGGGCGGAGTAATCTAGAGTTTACAATCCTCCCTGATAATGATTGGGAGATAGTCTCCCCAATTTATCACTAAACATAATCATCCTATACCTCCAAATTTTCTTACTGCAGGTGCATACATAATTTCACCTTCTAAGAGGAAATTAAAAAAGTTACATAGAAGAAGAAAATAGAAGAAAGACAGACAGAAAAACCAATGTTTGCTGGGCACATTGACAAAAACCAATTAGGGGGCAGTCCCCTTTTGGCATACGAGTATATATTCAAATAAATGTTCAATCAAACACATCCCAAATTCATTCTGGATCCTCTTAATGTAGTGTAGGTTTTCTGGCATCTTTCTGCAGCAGTTTATTCTCTGGATTTAGGAGTTAGCAAGCTTCTTCCTTTGAAGATCTTTTCTCTAACAAAATTTCAAAATCTTGAAATTTTATTAAAATACAACCACCCCCCCCCCCTGAAGTGGGTGTTAAGAAACATCCAGTTCAGGTCAGGATGCATGGTTGAGTTATGGGGATATATGAGTTAATTATCAAAAGAAGAGAAAAACAAAAACCAAAATCATAAAGAAGAGAGAAAAAATGGAAGAAAGTTAAAACTTTTGGGAGAAAGGACCTTATTTGGGTTTAATAAATTTCTAACAGGCCCTTTTATTAGGGTCCAATTAAAGTAATCTCTAATCCCACAAGTCTGTAGGACAGAATGTAGTAATATTGCACTTACCCATTTGCAGCCAAGATTACAGGAAGTTGCCAAAGTAAAAGAAAGAAAAAGAACTAGAATTTTAGAATTTTGTTTTGATAGGGAAGTGTCATTCCCTGGTCTGATTTTTTTTTGTCATTCTCAGGGTTATGGGGAGCCAGGATGATAGTCAACCTTTGGTATTTGTCTGAATATTTCACAAAGAGTATAGATACAAGGAAGTCTTAAAACTTAACATATGTCAAGTGTCTCAACCTCAAATCTCACACTAGGTTCAAGTCCTTTTTCTTGGCTTAGAAGTGCATCAATCTGTGCTCCTTGCTTTTATCCCATTTCCTAGAATCAGACACAAACATTAATCACAGCCCCATAACATTTTATCAATAAATGGCAGGTTCCCACAGTTTAAAGCCTTTTGGGTATGCATTAATATTATAGCAAGTATATATATATATATATATATATATATATATATATGTATATACATATATATATAACTTATATTACTGCAGAAAAATAATATTAATTATATGTACCTTTAGTACATATAATTTAGTACAAGAAATGAGAAAAAAGGGAAAAAATCAAGTATTTTAATCAAAAGCAAAGAAAAGCAATAATAAAAACAAGGGGGAAAAACAGGAATTCAATGTGTTCCTGAAAAAAGTATCCTCTTGTCTATGGGTTATTATCTCCAATGCATTTGATAGGATGCAGTCAATCAGTCTGAACAGAAGATGTTCTCTTTACATGTGAGCAATGAATCCAAGAGTCCTTCTCTCCAATCTTTATAAATGTTGGAATAGTTAACAATATTTGTAATGGTCCTTCCCAGGAAGGCTGAGTTGCTCCAATATACTGGAAATTCTTAATATACACCTCGTCTCCTGGGTTCAGGTCATGAAGTGAAAAGTCTAGTGGTCCAGCTTATACTACAGCTCTGGATTCATGGAGTTCACACAGTTCGTGCTGTAATTCCTGTATATAGGAAGCTAATATTATCTCCCCCTAATAGTGATTTATATATCTCTAAACCTGGCTCTCAATCCACTGAGCCACCCAGATGCTCCTAAAATGATTACCATCTTTGAGAGAGGGAAGAGAAAGGAGGGAAAGAGATAATCAGGGTCTTATAATTTCAGAAAATATATGTAGAAAATTGTTATTACATATAATTGGGAAAATAGAATATCTTAAAAAAACATAAATGACATCATTTTGTTGACATAAAAAACACAGTGGAATTACATGTTGGCTATGGGAGGGGGCTGGAAAGGGGAAGAGAAAGGACATGAATCATGTAACCATGGGGAAATATTCTAAATTACTTAATTAAATAAAATTTTAAGAGACTAAAAATAATAAATAAATGACATTATTTTGAGCATTTGGGATTGTGTAAACAGAAATATGCTGTGAAGAACTTGAGAACTATAGTGAAACTAGAAAAAATTACAACAATATTATCTATAAAACACTGAGAGCTTAATTATAGCCCTCTGGTTATTGACAGTCTTTCTTTGGAAGCCCAGATCCACCTGTGTGAGGAAAGACTGGGAATGAGTCAGTAGGGTCAGAGAGTGAATAAGGGAGTCATTGCCACCTGAGAGTTTACATTGTGGATTTCAAAATGAAGTAATAAGATGCTGGGAGACCCTTCTGGGTAAAGATCTCTCTTTATCGTGACGAGAAAACTTAGAGAGCCAGAGGTCTGCAGGTTTCCTTCCAGTTCAAAATCTAAGACCCTGACCACTGACCAGGTTGTTAAAGACAAAAAGAGTAATTTACAGAATGGGGGTGATGACTTACAGGGATCACTCTTGAAATGAGTAATAGTGACTTACAGATCATGGACAGAGGAGAATACTTCTAATCTGGGCTTCTTCAGAGGACATCCCAAACCCAATGAGCCCACTTAGGGTCCTGAGCCTCCAAGGCTCCAGTCCTCTAAGTTCTATCTTCCATGACCTTTGGGTGACCTTCTAATCTCCATAGCCTCTTAAATGAATTAGTTTGATATAAAAGTACATTATAAATTAGATTCACACACCTAGGATTAATGTAACTCATTTATGATCAATGTGGAAACACTTAAATTACTATAACAATCCACATATTTGAAATTATAACTCAGGTATTATCCTGGGACTATATTCATAATCTCATTGGATATCTCTGCTTTTGTCTGGGAATATATTTTTACTACAAATCACACAGTTAAAAGGTATCAAACTAAAGGGATTCTGAAGCTACAAGGGGGAGAACATTTTAATTACATTTTCTTCTTACACACAAGGTAGATCTCATACTTTCTATATTATTGGAACTCACTTTATGTACACCACACCAAAGTTATATTAACAATAATAAATCCATAAAAATGGAAATAAATTCATATATATGCATATACTTTATTTTCAGAAGCATTATCATTGGAGATAATTTTTTGATAATTTAACTATGAGGATGTTTAGGAAAAATAAATGTTATTTTGAAATAGAGACACTATTCTTTTTTTGTGAAGATCTAAGTGAATTTCTGATTACTTTCATGTTTTTAAGAGGTATGTGATAATTGTTCTTTATTGTGTCAAACTTCATGTCAATACTTAAGGTGCCCTTCTTCATTGATAGGAGTGTTTAATGAAACCTAATGCTTATCAGCCATGGTTATGGTTATCTTTTTTTCTCATTAGAAAAAGGAAGAAGATCTGGAGATTTCTCTGTACAATTAGTGCTTTGGTCCTAATAAGTACTCCATTCAGGTCTGTTGATTTGAATATAATTGAATTGAGTCAAAAGAAAGTGAGGAATATGAAAGAAATTAGGTTAAATGTCTATGTAATAAAAACTAAGTTAGAAAAGAAAGACAGAAAAAGGAGAAGGTTAAGTACAAAAACTCTTTGAAGGTTATGATAGGGGAATAATCAATGTATATGTGTGTAACTGCATGTGTCAGCATTTCCTAATCCTATTACCATCTAACTGTGACAAACTAAGAAAATCACTTAAAATTATCTTGACATCAGTCTTCTCATTTAGCAAAATATTATATGTAATTTTCCTTCAATCTCTTAGGTTCAATGATTACAATATTTTGGATTATATTGGGTCACTTTTTTCTTATTTATATAGACGTTGAAACATTATTTTACTAGTTGCACAATATTTCTATAATGTTAAGTATATTATTATACCCATTTTGCAACTAAGGAATCTAAATCTCAAAAATTTTAGCTTTTGGCCTCTAGTCAGCATAGCTAACTAGTATTAGAGGAAAGATTCAAGGCTACATCTTTCTGATTCTAAATCTAGATCTCCAGAATGATGTCACCACTCAAGAGTGTCATTCTTTAGATTTTGATGGTTAAGAACAAATACAAAATCTAAAAATATTTTTAAAAGAATTTTGTTGTCAGTTCAGCAGAGAGAAGAGCTGAAAAAAGTTCACCTGACTCATCCTACATCTCTGTATGTTTCATATTATGAACATTCTTAATGGTTCGCATATTGTTCCCCAAAAGGGAAATTTCTACATAAGGCAGGTGGTTTGATGTGTATATCAGCAGATAAGTCTAAATTTTTTTTTAAATGGTTAATCCATGACATAAACATTTTAGGTTTACCTAAATTCAGAATTGTGTAGGGTCCAAGAATTCCTTGAATCAATCTCTTGCTCCCATTGAGAATCTTAAGTATTAATATAGCCTATGCATAAGATTTGAATTAAAATATATTAAGCCATACAAGGCTAGGTATAAATAATATTAATAAACATTAAACCATTTTTTCCAAAACACCAATGGTAGGTTAAATGAGTTAGGGAATATATGTGTTTATTAAATGATTCTGTGATGGTTTTTAATTTGAGAAGCAAAATTAGAAAAAAACAAAGAGGGTTGAATTACTTCATAGTTATTTAGTAAATTTAGTTGATTTCACATAGTAGGGACTTCTATTTTAAGTGAGCAACACAAAAGAGGGCTAGGAATTTTATCTGATCTTTAAAACCTCTTTAGATTTTCCAAAAGATAAATTATATGACCCAAACAAAGCAATTTCAACTGTCTCCATTGTCTCCAACACCAAAAACCCAAAGAAGGTTAAGAAAAAAAAGAACTCCATGGCCAATATTTAATTCACACTTCCTATATATTTTCTCTCTTACTATGAACTATAGTCTGGGTGGCAAGGCTATGTTAGGTACACAACCCAGTCTTACACCAAAAAGTATCCTTCTTCCCTTGAACTCCCTTTCTCTTTCCATTGTTGTGATAATTAAAACACCAAATTGCAGAATTTTCCCTGGACCATAATAACTAGTTTCACAGCAACATTCTGTGCTACAACAGTATAGAGGAACAGAGGGAATTTGTTGAGATTTGTGTCTGGAATTTTGATATAGATCATCTCCACACCCTGACCCTACCCTCTTAATCCTCAAATATCTAAATTACAAATGATAGAAACACCCCACCCAGACTGCAAAGAAAAACAAAATAAAACAAACAAACAAAGAAAAAAACTGGCATGCCAGCTCTCTGAAGTGTTAGGTCAGAAAACTGGGGAACAGAGAGATCAGGAGAGTTTGTCATGTACTACACAAACTTGAGGAAAAGAACCAATCTTCTACATAAAGCTAGTTGTGTTGTCCCAAAATTGCTTAGGCCCCAAATCTGTGATTTTGAAGTGAGAATTTCCCAGACTTAGAATGAGGCCAAAACATTTTGATATCTAGTCCCCAGGGAAATCACCATCAGAAGTGAGGGAGTCAGAGAATGAACAATAGAAGAAAATAAAGAAGAAAAAAGATCGAAATTACAAAAGATTTCAGAAAGAATAAAGTTCAAAGGACTTGAACCTAAGCAGATAACAGATAAACCAACAGGGAAGTCATTAATCACCAAAGAAATATGGCTTTTGTAATTAGTAAACAAGTTCAGATATACATCAATAAATATTTCAAAACAAAAGAAAATTATTCAAAATCTGATGAGGTAGGATTGGTGGATTCTCAGAACATGGAATCACAACATGCTTTTCCTCAAAGTTTTACAGAAAAATAAGAATTTTAAGAGCAGAATTTATGATCCTTATAGCAGAAATAATGGATAGAATAGCATAACATTACTCTGCTCTGGATAATGCAATGGGGAAAAGGGTGTTATTTTATATAATAGGGTTGGACTGGATTATTTAAGAATAGGTTCATCAGGAATTTATATTCATTCCAAAGAGATTTATTTACAATTTATTTACAAAATATGGAAAGATGGAAGTAGGAATCAGAGAGAGGATAGGGTAAAATCTAGCCTAAGCACTAAGTAATTTACTCCCAGCCCCTGGCTCAATCAGAGTAGGGAGAGTTAGTTTCAAATGGCCTCAGCAAAGAAGGACCTGGGGATACAGGGAGCCTCTCTCAAGAGGATAAGTCTTTCCCAAGGCTAGTCTCTTCAGAAAAATACAGTAGTTAAGAGTCAGCTTTTCACTCACCACATGTCAGTCCAAAGGAAGAGACTTAAGAACAGTCTCACCAGGAACAAGGTCTAAGGTCCAGTGTTGTAAACCTTAAAATTTCTTAGACTTATAAATGTTGGAAATTTTGCCATTGGGAAATTTCATATTTGGAAAATTTCTTACTGATAGTCTATTGGAATGTGAACCCCATTGGAATGGTAGGTTCCTCCTCCTCCCTTCTTAAGATTACTTTAGGACAGAAACCTTTTGCTGAACAATGGAAAGGGCTACAGCATAGATCAAAATTTAATTATTCCAATCTCCACCCTACTCAGGGTAACAGGATTTAGGAAGGGCTGCAGCATAGATAAAAATTTAATTATTCCAATCTCCACCCTACTCAGAGTAACAGGATTTAGGAAGGGCTGCAGCAAAGGATCAAGATTTAATTATTTGAGAATATGACCTTCAACATACATGTGCAAAGCCACAGACCTCTAGGTGGTCCTGGGTTAAGGTAGAGCCACCATTAGCACAGGGAAGACATGGACAGTGATTGGTAGATGTGAGAACTGAGGGGAGGGAACTTGGATGGTTTCCTTAAAGATAGCGGGGTCTGAGGACTAGGGGGGGTTGGTTGGAGAGGTTTTGCTCTGAGAAGCTTGCTCTGAAGAAAGCTGGAGGTGGAGGCCCCTGAGACTGTTTTCTCCATTTTGGTCACGTGAGTGATAGGGACTGATCTCTTTTCTTTGCCTCAGCTATCTAAGGGCTTGGGCCTTTTGACCCAGCCTAAACAGAAGGGGTATTTAAGCCCTATTCCCTTCTCTCCCCTTTCTCTCTTCCTCTCTCTCTCTATCTCTAATACCTTTCTTCCTCCTGTTTGTAATTAAACTCCATAAAAGGTTGACTGCTGACTTGAGTTTCATTTAGGAATTACATAGCTGAATTCCTTGGCGACCTTAAATTAATATATATCAGTCTTTTAAAGTGATTTCCTTGTCACAGTGTGCAGATTCTTCTTCAGCCTCCACTCCAAGTCACAACTCCAAGTAGAACTCACTAAGGAAATTGTAACTTTTAAAGACACTTCCTTTGATCACTTCTATGCCTTCCCCTAATTTTACATCTACCAATCACAGTTGATGTTTTGCTTTAGAACTGCCCAGGGGCAATCAGTTTAATTCTAATGTATCACCACTATTACACACGTGGGTCACTGACCTCCCCCACTCTAGTGTGAATGGGGTGTTTATACCTTTGGTGATTAAATCTAAAAATGGGCAGGTGAGCTAATTTAGTTTTCACAACTAGGGGAGAGTTAGTTAATTTCATTTTCACAATTGGGGGAGAGTTAAATTTAATTTTCACAATAATCTGACCAAAATAACAAAATAAAAGATTAGGAATACAAATGGAAAATCTGGAAGAAGGGGGAAAAACAATTACATTAAAATGATTGACATGTTAGAATCTGATAAATTCCTTTCTTTCAAAACTGTTGTAATTTAGAATACCTCTTTTGTAACCATTCTAAGTTATTTCTCCATTGGTGATATTTGCATAAACATATGTACTTATATGTAAGAATTATTCTGAGAGAAAAACACTTTGTAAAACTTTAAATGGAATATGAATAAGAGGTTTGTCTCTGAGAACTAAACCTATGAACTCATTGATGTATAAAACTTAGTGAGGAGCCTCTCTCAAAGCATATCAATACCTACTTTATATTTACATATTATACATGGACTATGAGAAATTATGTGTGACTTGTCTAAGGACATTCTATGACAAAGAAGGGACTTGAGTTCAGATCTTAAAGGCTTTGAAATTGGTGCTTTATCATCAACTCCAATCTGTACCTCAAATGGAAGTTATCATTAATTAATTCTTAAATTGAAAGGAATATAGAATATACAAGGTTAGAATTAGAATAGCATTATTTTCATTTCTATAACAGTTTCTATCATTGATTACAATCAGCTTAACACCTTTGGACTTAAGCACTTTAGTTCCCAACACATTTTCAAAAAATTTGAAAGAACACTAAAAAAAATGTAGGAAATGAGTGGACCAGTAAAATAAACACGGAAGAAATTTATCCAGAAAGACACAAAGTCTGGTAAATATTAAGGAGTCACTGTTCTAAAAGAATAGAAAGATGTGGTTTGACAATTATTTCTAGGGAAAATGCCATCCATTTGGCATTTAAAGAAAATCACAATTCAGCTCCACACACACAACCTTCTGAGGTTGATTTCATACTATTCTGCCTAAAATATCTATTCTGTCCAAATTATCCTTCTTATTCTGTGACTCCACTATTCCAGTTCCTGACTTCATACCTTTTCATAGACTATTGTCCATTCTTAGAATGCTTTCTGTTCTAAATCTACATTTAGGAATCCTTATTTTTCTTTAAGACTAAGTTCAAATGTTCTTTTGTACTTCCCCAGGCATTTATTTTATCACCATGAAAATTACATTTATTAATTTTAGTTAATATTTTGTACTTATTTATCTGTATGGGTGAAATCTTGGCCCTATATTGTGAGATCCTCAAAGATAGGAATTATTTCTTGTTTGTTTGTCTGTTTTTATATTCTAGCACATATCAGAGAATCTAGCAGTTGATATACTTATTGAATTTAATTTGGGGAAGTGTGGGAAAATGGTTCATTAAATATGAGTAAACCAGAACATTGTCTATGTTGTTGAACCAGCTGATTGTCCTATAGGACCAATAAAATAAGACAAAATGATATTTTGTAATATAATTTATGTATATATATATATATATATATACATACATACATATAGTGCTTTATAAGTAAAGCATTACATAGATGCTATTGCTTAGGTATCATAAAATATTTATGAAATTTATAACTCAAAATAATTTGGTCAATCTTTATAAGAAAAACTCAGTGTCCAAAGAATTTTTATTATCCAGAATATAAGATGTAAAGAGTGAAATGAACAAACTGTTGAATTATTTTATCAGATACAGATATTAATACATATAGATCTTAATAGAATAAAGAGTGGTCTAGATTGCATTTTTGAAATTGTATGATGCTTTCAAATATTGAAAGCCACTCTGAAACAAAAAATCCAAATATTGAAATGCCTTTATTATTTAGTAATGCTTGTATATGCTTGTAAACTACTTGTGAACTATAAAGCCTCACTTTTCCAGTCATTAATATTGCAGGTAATCCAAAGGTCAATGAAATGCCTATAGTCAACAGTAATCAAATATAAATAGTACCTCAAAATCCATTACACAGAATAAATCATGAAGAAAGATGAACTGGTGACAGATGGAGAACATGAGTGTTAAATGAACAATCACAGAAAAGTAAAGAAATTGCTTATCTGACATGCTTATTTCTGGCTTAATCTGAGAAGCTTATTTCGAGCTAAGTTGATGAAGAAGTATTCATATTGACCACTATAAAGGATAATTTTGGCATTGTGACCTAAACTATATTAATTATTGGTCGCCATGGATATTCCAAATTAAAAAAAAAAATACCCAAGTCAGCTGGAAATTTATGGTGATTTTATTAATATAGTGGAAAGAAATTAAGTAGGGAGAAGGAAAGGGTGTAGGATTTCTCCTGCCTGGCTTGTGCCAGGGGGAAGATTAGAGGCTTTAGATAGATAAGGTTTTGGAGAGTAAATGAGGAAGGAATCAGCCTGAACTCTAAGAGGGCTCAGCCAAGACACCTGAACCTGAATTAGATCAAGGGCAAACTCACCACTAAAACCCAGATAAATAGCTGCCACCATGCCAAGATGTCAGAACGCTTAGCACTCTGCCAGCCAGAACCACCACTCCGGGGAAAAGAGATTGACGAGAAGAAGCCCTGCGAAAAAACCTAGAGGATTCTACCTCACTTTCCTGTGTCTCCTCTGCACCAATGGTAGCCTAAGCTTGACTTAGGACAGCCCAGGGGTCTGTCAGCTGTTTCTGATTTATCAAGTTCTCTAACAAAGGCCACCCTCTTAAAACTGAATCCTCAAGCATGGTTATAGACATTCCTGATTTTGATAGGCTAAGCATCTTCATTGTTACAAATCAGGAGATAGCTAAATTCAATCTTCACACCACTGAGCATGAACAATATTGCCATCCATTTTTTATAATTCACTGGGTGTTCTCTTTTATATTTTGGATATGTGTGCCATTAGAAAATAGATCTCTGGGGGCCTCTGGGTAGCTCAGTAGATTGAGAACCAGGCCTAGAGATGAGAGGTCCCAGGTTCAAATCTGGCCTCAGACATTTCCTAGGTGTATGACCCTGGGAAAGTTACTTAACCCCCATTGCTTAGCCCTTACCACTCCTCTGCCTTAGAAACAATACATAGTATTGATGAATATTTAAAAAAAAGAAAAGGAAAAAAGAAATCACATCTCTCTCTTGGTTTTAGTCCCCAAAATAATCTTATCATCATTCATGAGTAAAATCATGAGCCACCATTACCCTTCATTTCTTCCTCTTTACTAGAAGATCACTTACCTTATTCTTTTGGTATCCCTATATTTTGTCAGTCCCTGGAGAGAAAGTAATTACTGCCTTTTTGAGACAAATGGTTCCATCCACTTCTGAGAGTCCCACATCTTTTATTTAGCTCCATTGTGTAACTGAATTTCTATTCTTACTCTTTGGGACACTCTTCTATTTGCTAACATTCTAAATAAGATCAAGCCTCACAATTCAGGTAATACCTTTTTTCCCCTCTATTGAATTCCATTATCTCTTTCCATTTTGGAAATTTCACTATCCCTAACAACCTAAAATGTGGAAAAACACTACTTGAGCCCTTTCTCCTTTTCTGTGATGGGGGCCACTCTAAAATACAGATAATGATAAATAATGAGGATTATGATGATGATAATTACATGAATGATATTCATTGCTGGCATTTTTATAATCCTTTAAGTTTTGCAAAATATTTTCTAATTAATAACTTATTTTACTCTTACAAACTGTGGAGGGTAGGTGTTACTATAATCCCTATTTTACACATAAGGTAATTGATGCTTTTAAAGATTAAATGAGCCTTGACCAGTTATGAAAACTTTTGACTGTCTGAGTCAAGATTTGATAAAAGGTCTTCCTGTATACGGGTCTAGTGATCTAACTATTGTGCCAGATTACTTCTGAAAAAATTCCCTCAAAGAGGTAGTATTTTTAACTATTTTTAAGTTGGTGTCAAGTTCATAAGTAGAAGACTAATTAATGTAATAGAGTAGTAGGAACACTTATGTGTTTGGGTCAGAGAGTATTAATGCTGGAAATTTTTGAATAATTGAGAAGGAATTTTAAAAAATATGTAAGATTGCTTCAACCTTATTAGTGAAATAGTATGCTAGGTCACCTTCCCTAAGTGTAATTGGATGAGACAAAATTAAAAAAAAAAAAGGTTTGCAACAGACATTCTTAATATGAGTTAAGATGTCAATAAAGAAGAAGAGAGTGATTATCTAGCAATAATAAGGGCCAACTGAGGTTATGCACCATTAATTTCTACTGACTGAGGTCAATTCAGTTCTGTGGAAAGATACCTGGTCAGTAAGCGGTCAGAAGCAGAGACAAAAGAATTCGATGGTACAGCTTACCCAGGAAATGAGACTTACATGTTGGCAGCAGAGAAAAGTAGAATTCTAAAGGATGGATAATGAAATGCTGAAGAGGCAGACTATTAATTAGTCAAGATTGTATATGGCAGCAAGTGAAGCTATAGTCTGAGCAGAAGTATAGAATGGTATGGCACAAGTGGGTTAAAAAAAACAAACCTGGAATTTATAATAAGGGCAAAGGAGAAATTAAGCCTAAGTGGATGGAAAAGAGATTCAAAAGATTGTGCCCTGAAGGCAGAATTATAAATTCATTGAGAATTTAATATTAGTCTTTTATGTGATCATGGAACAAGTAGGTGGTTCACTGCTTATAATGCTATGTCTGGTGTCAGGAAGACATCTTCCTGAGATCAAATCTGATCTCAGAAACTATCTGTGTGACTCTGGGCATGTCACTTTGACTTGTTTGCCTTAATTTCCTAATCTATGAAATTTTTGGAGAAGGAAATGGCAAACAATTCTAGTGTCTTTGCCAAGAAAACAAGAAAAAGGATCACAAAAGGGGCAACTGAGTAGCTCAGTATATTGGGTTCAAGTCCTGGGTTCAAATCTAACCTCAGATACTTCCTAGCTGTGTGACCCTCAGCAAGTCACTTAACCCCCATTACCTAGCCCTTCTGCCTTGGAACCTATTCATATATTTTTATAAGGTTTTTTTATATTTTTTAATATATTTTTATGAGGTTTATAAGGTGAAAGGTAAGGGTTAAAACAAATCACAAGGAAGTCAGACACAAAGAAAAATGATTGAACAACAAATGATATGAGCATGACAATTCAGTGAAGAAGTGAAGGTTATTATGTGATCAGGTTGCTAAAGAGGTTATCAGAACAAATGCTGAGGTTTCCAAAGATGATTCCACAGATGAGTGGAAGAGATGTTTGTGATCCTGTTTGAAGAGATGGATTGAGAATATTGGGAAATTAAATAGGAAATAGACAGCAAAAAAGTATTAAAAATAAATTTAATAGGCTTAAAATATATGTTATGGAGTTATGATTAGAAAATGAAAATTGGGCTAAAAAGTAGATTCTTCTTCCATGCTCTTGAATTAAAAGAAGTGTCCTCTAATGAAGAAGACTTTAAGGGATATTATATACTCAGGAAGAAACTAATTTTCTTTTATAGGAAGGTACTAGAAATTATATGGGTTGGAAATTTGAATTGGGTGCTTATTGATGAGAGGGCTTTTCTAGAATGCAAGCCAACATAGTAAACATTTGTTAAATAATTTCTAAGGGCACACTGTATTAGATATTCTCTGCTATGAAAGAGTACACATTACTTGGAGAAAACAAACGCATTCATAAGAATAGTTGAAGGAAAATTGAGAATTTTGAGACTCTTAAGAATCAGGACATTTCATGAAGGAAGTAGGGTCTAAGCTGAGCTTTCAAAGAAATAAAAGATTCTGAGAAGCAATAAAGATAGATGTTTTTTACGTAAGAATAATGACTTATGGTAATATTCAGAAGTTATTGGAATGACAAGTTTGAGAGAAAATCTGGTAGAATTGGGCTGCGTGCCAAGTTTGTGGAGAATTATAGGAAACAAGGTCAGAAAATAAACAAAACAAAACAAAACAAAACTATATTAAGGAAGACTTTAAATGCCAGTTGTGTATGTGAAAATCTCAGGTAAATCTTAATTCAAATTTGAGTTTGGATTTAAATGAGACATTCATTGTTCATGTAATAGTTAACAAGATCATTTACTTGATTGAACACAACATTCAGTCAAGATTAAACATTATCTGAAATAGGTGAAGTTCATATTGACTCCACATAGAAAAGTATCTGGTTAGCAGCAGTGTGATGCCATATAGAGCCATGGAACATAAACTAAGTCTGGAGGAGATAAATTCCTCATGAATTAGGCTCTTTTTTAGACAACCAGGAACATATATCAATACTTAAAGTCTTAGCACACTGAGTCAGTCTCAGAGAATGCTTTCTTGGCTTTTAGGGAAAAACAAAAATTTAAAAATTATAACTGCAATAACAACAGCAAAATAATATCAGAATCCCTTATGCTTAAAGCCTAGATAATCCAGACTAATTTGCATTTTATACTATAAGCAAATGAGAGACACTCAAAGGTTTTGGAATCCAATTAGCAAACTATTACAGAAGACTAGTTGAGAGAGATGAATATCTTATCACAGTGTCTCGGAGCATGGAGAAGAGAAGGAAGACAAAAGAGATGTCTTTAAAGGAATATCAATAAAGCTTTCCAAAGGACTGGATACAGTATGAATGGCCAGGGTGTGTCACAGGTATAAAAGTGATAGACAAGAAAAAAAAGAGACATACACAGAGATAAAGATGCAAAGAGACAGATAAATTTTGAAAGAGAGAAAAAGAGGGCAAGGATGACTCCAAGATAAAACTAACCTTATGGTATCTTGAAACAAATAGGGAAGTTTGGTGAAGATAATGTATTCTTTTTTTTAACTTTTAAATTAAAATTTTATAAAAAGTAAATATTTTAAAATAATTCCTATTAAATCTTGGTTCTGAGAAGAGCAGTAAAGTCTAAGCTAGTGGGGTAAAGTGATTTGCCCAGGGTCACATAACTAGGAAGTGTCTGAGATCTGATTTATACCCAAGAGCTCCCATCAACATGACTATGTCAAACTACAGAGGTATTTAAATACCACTATGATCTGTTTTGATTTTTTTTTCTTATTTTGAAGTGTCTATAGGGCATTCATTTGCATAAGAGATTTCATAAGTTAATAGTCATTTATCCTACTTCCCCAGAGCAACCTCATTGTCTGAAATATAATTAACAAGATAATTTATCCACAGTAGAATGTTAGTTCCTTTAGGGCATTTTTTTCCTTTTTTTTTTTGTGGTGTGTCTTCATTGAAACAGTTTCATGAACTGTGTTTTGGTCTGGAGGAAGCAAAACTCAGATTTTAATCAGAAGAGTGGTGATGGTGGTTCTAATATTAGTGATTAACATTATACTTTTGCCATTTTGTACAATAATTTTAGATCTTTTTTTCAATCATTCATGTTAATAGTTTAACTATTTGACGTCTGTTACAATGTTTCCTATTAGGAAGAGGTTTATCCTAACTTCTTGAAGAATACTCTATAGTAGAAAAGCATAACAGTCCTTACCACCATAGAAAATAACCTAGAGATAGTTGTCTTTACAGAGCCAACCTGAAAGAGATTGTGTAGGCCTGGCACTAAAAACTTGCATAGAAAATCATAGTAAATCATAAGTCTGCCTACTAAACAAAGTAAAGGATAGTATATATCTTCTTGGGAAGAACAATAATAATGACTAATAAATTATTATTGTTTTATTTAATGAAATACACTAAATAATTGCTAATAAAGTTTAGCAATAATTTATTTTTCTTTTTTAATTAATTTGTTTATTGTTTATTTATTCATTTGTTTATTTGTTTATTTATTTATTTGTTTGTTGGTTTATTTATTCATTGTTTTAAACCCTTACCTTCCTGCTTGGAATCAATACAGTGTATTGGTTCCATGGCATAAGAGCTAGGCAACTGGGAATTAGTGACTTAGCCAGGAGCATACAGCTAGGGAAAATCTGAAGTCACATTTTAACCCAGGACCTCTTGTCTCTATTTTTTTTTTGTCTTTGTGTGTGTGTATGAGATCATCTCATTCATCATTTCCAATGGCACAATAGTATTCCATTATAATCATATGTCACAACTTTTTTAGTTATTGCCCAATTGATGTGCAACCCTTCAGTTTCTAGTTGTTTGCTACCACAAAATGAACTACTATACATAATTTTAACAAATGGGGGGCAGCTGGGTAGCTCAGTGGATTGAGAGCCAGGCCTAGAGATGGGAGGTCCTAGGTTCAAATCTGCAAGTCACTTAACCCCCATTGCCTAGCCCTTATCATTCTTCTGCCTTGGAGCTAATACACAGTATTGATTCTAAGATGGAAAGTAAGGGTTTAAAAAAAAAACAAAAAAAAAAAAACCCAAATAGGTCATTTTGCCATATCTTTCATATTGTTGAGATGCAGACCTAGTAATGATATTGCTGGTTTAAAACATACCCACAATTTGATACCCTTTGGGCATGGTTCTAAATTGTTCTCCTAAATGATTGTATTAGCTACTGTTACTATTTTTATTATTGTTGCTGCTATCTTAAAAAGGCATCATTACAGTTCCATTTTAATATTATGTCCTCAATAAATATATGTTAAATTAAATTGAATCACCTCAAAAACAGAAATTAAAAACAACTATAACAATAATACTAGTTAGCACTTTTATAGTGCCTTCTATTCCAGGGTCTATTTGCCTTAATTCACTAGAGAAAGAAGTGGCAAACCACTCCAGTTTCTTTGTCAAGAAAACTTCATGAACAGTATGGTCCATCAGTTCAAGAAGAACATGACAAATAATGTTCAGTCATTAGATATTAGATATAAGTATTATGCTAAGTGGTTTATAAATATTAACTCATTTGATCCTACAATTTTGAAAAGTAGATGGTATCATAATACTCTTTTACAATTGAAGAAACTGAGTCAAATAATTATTAATTGACCAGCCTAAGGTTAAAAAATTATTGAATTTATGAGGCCAGATTTGAACTCAGATTTTTCTGAGGCTCAGTTCATTGTTGGAGCTACTATGCAATCTAGCTGTATTACTTCATTTCTATAGAATTTGAAAAGGAATTGGAGAGGAAGATTTTATATATTTTATTTTTATATGTATACCTATATACATAAATATATTTAATATAGAAATTAATGTATGTTTGTGTATATATGTATATACACATTTTTATTTATGACCTCTTAAAATGAAAAGGAAAATTGCAATGCTGAGGGTCATTGGAAGATTCCTTTCATACCTGGCTACATTACTTTGGAATTTCTTTGACTGACTTCTCCACAATGTCCCAAGAAATTCATTACTGTGATAACCTCTTCAATGTGTAAGATATCAACCTTAGTACTCCATTTCCTCACTACCTTTTACTTCTATTATTAGAAACTGGAGTCTTGAGCTCTAAACCTTTTAAAGAGAGCTCAGCTGAAACAACTTCTCATTTCTCATCAGGTTGAACAATTTTTGTTTTTATCTGCCTTTATTGTCCACCATGGTAAATCTGGGTACCTCCTCCTAGTTCCCTATTTTTCAGTTTTCTATTGTATTTTGTCTCTTTTTTTTGTTGTTGTTTAGAGAGTGAACTTGTGATCTTTTTACTTTTTACATTTGTATCCCCAGATTTTAGCAGAGTACTTGGCATTTAATAGGTTCTTAATAAAGGATAATTGACTATTAGAAAATGAGAGGAAAACAGTGTAAAATTTTTCAGCTTATAAAAGTATTATTCACATATGAAGTATATTTAAATAATACTGATGATTTCAGCATATTTTTGAGTTTCATTCGTGGACTTTAATACTGCAATCACACATGTACGTATGCATATGTTTCTATGAACATGTTCTATGCCCATTTTGCCCCCATGAGCTCCTTTATAACATAAGGGTTTTTTTGTTCCATTTTCTTTTGTTTTTCTACCATTAGCACAGTGCTCTCTGTAATGATAATTATACATAAATTATAATTATTATAGCTATAAAATAATGGTATTCAAGGAACTATAAAAATATCTCATTTTACACTTCCAAAAAAAATATGTAGTTGGCACTATTATTTTTCCCATTTCACAAATGAAGAAATTGAAACAGAGAAGAAACTCAGCACCACAAAGTGCTAAAAGTGAATCTCTGAAGCCTGATTTAACCTCAGGTATTCTTAACTCTAGGTTCAGCATCATATGCTTTTTGTTTCTAGAATTAAATTGAATTATTTAGAGATTAAAAGCAAACACAAATGATAATTGGGCAATTTTATTTTTAACAGTACAAATCACCAATGAACTCATCATCATAACCTATAATAAATATTCTTAAAAAGTGAACCTGAAATCCATATTCTTGCAGAAATCATAACTATTTTATGGTTCTAAGTATTCTTACCACAAAAACAATTTTGAATTCATAGATTAACTACCATATAATCCTAATGGAACTAAGAGTTTACAAGAAGTGATTATAATTCCAGAAATCTAGATATAATATGGTACTAAAAATGAACCATACTTTTATTCGTCAGAAATGTCCTTTAAATCATCATTACAGTCCTTATTTTTTTTTCTCTGAAGTGGTTGTAAAGTTTGATTATAGCTGGGTGGAGAGGATCAGAATTGGTGGTAAAATGCTGTTATGACCTCTACAGGGCCATTTCCTGAGAAAATAATGATCAAATGTGATTCACTTCTTATTATGGTCATTAATTTCCTGGGAAACACCAGGAGTGTTGATTGTTATTGCTTAATCAATAGACATTGATTGTAACATAGAATTAAAACTGACTAGAATATAACACATCTACTAAAGGTAACATCTTTTCATTTTTACTCTCCCACTTTCACAATATGTTTTTGTATCAGCCATTGTTGTTTTTTTTTTTTGCTGAATCTCATCCAAATTGATTATATATATTCACACAGATATATTTCTCTGAATAGAGATGCAACACCAAGGCAAAAACACTTCTGACCCCTTAGACAAACCAATAAGGAAATGAGACCCAAAAAGTTTAAGTGACTATCCATTCAATAGTCATCCTATATATTTTTCTCAGATACATGTTCTTTAAGATATCATTTATACCACTTTTCATGTGAAAACCCTCTAATGGCTCAATGACACTCCTCAAATTTCTGTTGAACCAAATGGTTACTTGCAATTGGATTATTCTGAAATTCTAGTATCTGATTTGTATACAGTGTCTGATTTCTTCTTTCTATTCAATTCTGACTTCATCTCATGGTCCATCTTCAATGTTTGTCTAAAGTAATTAACTTAATGGTCATCCCGTCCAATATCCAAAAAGTTGTAGTTTTTATTTATTTATTTGAATAATTGCTATTTTTAAAAATGGTATTGACTGAGACTTTATAGTGTTTAGGAGTCCAATATATTTATTATAATTTTTTAAACACTCATCTTCCATCTTAGAATCAATACTATGCATTGGTTCTAAAGCAGAAGAGTGGTAAGAACTAGGCAATGGGGGTTAAGTGACTTGCCCAGGGTCACATAGCTGGGAAGTGTCTGAGGCCAGATTTGAACCCAGGATCTCCTGCCTCTAAGCCTGACTCTCGATCCACTGAGCTACCCAGGTGCCTCCATTTATTATAATTCAAGGAAAGACATATTCCTAGAATCTTGATATCAACAAGGAATATTGTTATTTTACTATTTTAATCTAGTATAAGACATTATTCACGATCTTTGTGATACTTTATTACCCATTTGTCCCCTGATTTAATACACAAATGCAAATGCACACACCTATTTTATAAGTAAACAATTATTTTAGTTGTTAATTTGTTATATGGTTTTTTGCATGTACCAGGAGATTGTAACTATATTTTGTACCATTATGTGAATTATTTTATAAAAATCAAGAAATAAAAAACATAAGAAATTCAAAGTAGACACATGTTGACATGTATATGTACACATGTTTCTTAGTATCTCTCAGTTAGCAGTATGGACTTGATATGAAAAAATAAACAGAAATAAAAATAAAAACAAACAAACAAAAAAAACATACCCAGAAAACTTTCAATGATGTTATATTTTCAACAAGTTGCATTAGCCATAAAGTTTCCTACATGTATGTATCTTCTTAATCAAAGTATTATGCTTAGTGTAGCACTTTAAGGTTTATAAAGCATTTTTATATGTAATCTAGTTTGAATATTACTATAACATAATGATAATATAATTACTGACTTAAAATACTTAATGTTTTCTTTTCACTTTTTTTGGAATCTTATGTCTTAAATTGCCCTTTTAAAACATACTTATTTTAAATTTTATTCATATTAATCAGTTAATCTATCTTTTACATCATCTATATTACCTAAAACATATCCCCTACTATTTTCAAGAGATATGTCCATTAAAAGAATAAAAGATTAAAAGTGAGTTAAATTAAATTTAAATTTGCACTCCATAAACCCCCACCTTATGTCTTCTTTAAATCTAAGCTTAGTTTTTTTTTTTATAATTTCACAGCACCTATTTCAATTATGCTAAAATTATTCTTTCTATCTGTATTGCTTATCATTGTATACTTGGTTTTCCTGGTTTTTATTATTTTACATGGAGGTCTTGAAAGTTGTTTACCAAATACCTATGAAGGTACCATATACAACCAAACTTGATTTGCTTAAATTTTACCCACTCTAATTGATTACAACAGGATGTTGATGAGGTAGGAGGAAAAGAAGTAAAAGTTACAACTGTTTTAAAAATAAAGTACATTGATACTTTTAAATAATATTTTAAAGAAATAAGAGAATGAAAAATAGTTTTTAAACATAATTTGACTCTGCCTTGTGAGATTTTGTTTTGTTCAAGAGTTTTGATTAAAGATTACTTTGGTTTGAATAAAAGCAGTTACCACAGGACAATTATATCAGAAAAAATATTCTATACATGCAATATTTAAAAAATAAGAAAATAGAGTTTGAGTTGGATGGTATCGCATCCTAGTAAGGAATATTAGAATGGTATAACAAGTCTTTCAGGATGCCACTCAATTAGGACATATGAATTATTCTAGTTTGAGCCATTTTTGAAAGATTTATAAACCAAATTAAACTAAATTTCTGGCCAAGGGAAATAAAACTAATCTCAATCTAACTATGTGTAACAATATAATCTACAATAACAAATCTAAAAATATTCCTCTAAATAGAATTTTGGAATACATTTTCTTTGGTTAATTTTGTTTCCTAGCATTTTATTTAATGGAGAAATTTAAGAGTTTTTACTATTGTTGGTTTTGTTAGATATGACCAATTTGTGATGAGATAGTTCCATTTCTTTTAATTGAGTCTTTTAATTCCAAGCTTAATTATTAAAATATTTCTAAAATATAGATTGCATATAATTAAATCTCCATGATAATTGAATATTTCTCCATCTCCCCAAGATCATCATTTTAAGATTAATCATATATACAAATATATATATATATCTGTAGATAAATGTTAATTGAGTAAAAAAAAATTAAGCTATGAATTGAAATGAAATGAATTGAATATGAAAAAATATTAAGCAAGAACTATGAATATTGACTATGCTAAACACTAAGGATACAAGAACAAAAATCCAACAGTTCTTAATCCAGACCTTATATTCTCCATAGAAATTTAATATTGAAATAAATATATGATAACTTAAAAAGATAGAAAACAATAATACTATAGTGGATCAAATATTCTTGTATGATGGAGGTAGTATCTAAGTTGAAACTTTAAAGAAGCTGAAAACTCTGTAAGTTAGAAATAAGGAATAAGTGCATTGAAGGCATGAAAGACAACATGGCCAAAGGCATATTCGTTGGAAATGTAGTACAAATTCTGAGAAAGATCAAGTGTGCCAGTTTGGTTGGAATATAAAGTGTATATTAATTGAGGAACTTTGTAATATATATGGAAAAGTAGAATGAACCCAGCTAATTGGAAGAATTTATTTTGTATTTAAATAGAAACTTCTTGAACTGGGGAGAAATGTATGTATAAATGCATGTGTTTATGTGTGAGTATGTATATGTATGTATAAATAGAAATAAATATGCATGCATATGTGCATATAAGTGTATACACATGCATAAATATTCATAATAAAGACCATAAGATTGGCCCAAAATGAATTTTTAGAATTATTTTTAAAATCTATGGTACTTTATTCATTTGCTTATTTCTCAAAATAATTTAATTTCCATTGAGATTCCTTTTGGTTTAAATTTTAAAGCACTAGTCTTGAAGAAAGTTAGAGATAAGCTAAATTGGATTATTCATGAAAAACCTCTCTCCACAGTGACTTTATTAAGATCGTCAAAATCTGGTAATATTCTTAGGACTTGATAAATAGCTTCTTGTGTGTTATTAATATTAATTATAAATAAAAACAGTGATGGCTACTGAACATAGACCAATCACATTTTAGAAATTTGGTTAAAATGTTACATTATTGCTTTTAATATTTCTAAAGTTCATTGAAGAAAAAACATACTGTCACTTCCTTTTCCTTCTTAAGGAACAAGCAAACAGCTGCTCTCTGCGACTATTTCAGCTTCCCTACCAATTTTAAGGGAAGCCCAATTAAGAACTCATTTCTGTAATTGAGCATAGATGTAATCAAGCTTAAAGAGAAGGAAAAGAACAATGTGCATATTGTTTCTAAAGGGGTGTGTATCAATAGATCTTGCACTGGGCAATAAATTCAGAAATATCTGTTCTGCCATCAGGGTGAATTAAAAAGAATGTGCATGATCAATCAACCCACAATTCTCATCAGAGACTGGGCAAAATGAAGCAGAAATTTCAGTGGATGGTGGATGATTTCTAGAGCTCCCTTGATAGTTGACACAGTGGAGAGAGGGAGACCAAATTGGAGGTGTTCAGGCTGCCAAGTATCACCAAGTATTTTCCCTTGATTTATATTTCCAGAGAGTTTTACAGTCATTGACTAAAGCCAATTTACAAAGTAGATCAATGCTACTTTCTTCTGCAACAGAGTAGATTTCCAATGCATCAATAACTCAGAGAACTAAATACCTGCAGCTGTGTTAAAATAAGATTGACAGTTTCTACTATCAGACTAAAATGACCCATCAATTTAAGTTTAAAAATTATTAATTTATTTACAGAAATTATTGTTGGTTTCACTAAACAGCCCTAAAAAACCATTAAAATTCAAATAAGATCAGTGCTGAAATGGAATCATAAGATGAAATATAGCTCAAGGTCACCTAGTACAAAGCTTTCATTTTGTAGTTGAGACTGTTGAGATTCAGAGAAATTAAACAACTTGCCCAATAACACAAAGGTAAATAGAATAGTAAAAATTAGAACCCATGTAACTGTAAGTTCGGCATTCTTTCTACTGTATTATACTAAACACCAACTATAATAAGATCAGAGGAGCACATTTATGTCTATGCTGGTACTTATTTAAGATGGTCAGAGTCTAAGATATCTTTTATGAATTCTCTTTCAAACAGATTCAAATGTGAACTTTTGTTAAAGCCAAGAAGCCCTCGCGCTAATGGGAAGGGGTGAGCTGGAGGGTGATGCTATGACTTTGCCAATGAACATTTGTTTTTCCTTTTAGAAAATAAGTTAGCTACCTTCCACACTCAGGAATTTGAAGTGCGAATCATCTATTCTGACTTTCATATGCAAATTATGACTATCTAAGGAAGCATTTAAAATGATTGAGTGCTAATTTACAAAGGGCTATTTTTCTCAATCTTTGAAGTTTGTAATTAATTCAAATGTGTTAAATTTTTTTCCGTCTTCAGTCAGGAAATGGGAGAAATATTATATTACTTCCTTCCCCTAAAACTTAAATTTAGCAAATTTCTTGCAAATATAGTGCCCCTAGAAATAGCAGGAGACAGCAATACTTCATAAAA
Organism: Monodelphis domestica; assembly: GCF_027887165.1. Classification (NCBI taxonomy): domain Eukaryota; kingdom Metazoa; phylum Chordata; class Mammalia; order Didelphimorphia; family Didelphidae; genus Monodelphis; species Monodelphis domestica. The sequence goes on from NC_077230.1 coordinate 49,557,042, forward strand.
GCTTGTTTGAAATATATCCCAAATAAGAGTCACATTTCTGGCTAAGAGTTTTCAAATGTCTGCTCTCACATATTGTTATTTAATCTTTACTTGCAAGCCCCAAGAATGATAGAGATCTTGTAGCCACTGACCAACTTTTCTATTATCTCTTTCCACAAATTTCTCTACAAATTAAAAAAGAATACCAAAATTTTGGAGTTTTAGGATTAATAGTTTTATATTTTCTCATATAGAGAAATTCTAAATTTGTCAGTGATATTACAAAATATCAAGAATGATAAAAATACATGAAGATGATTTGTACTGTTTCTCTTCTCTAGATAAGAAACTTGGCAGATTTTTATTGAAATGAAATTGTTTTATGAACTTTCTATAGGAAAATAATGATGAGAGAGGGATAAATGTGACATTTTATATTTTATTTTTCTATGTCAGAGTGATATATAATGTAAGCAAATCAAAGAAAATGATTGGCATCCTCTAACAAACTTAGAAATGCAACTGATTTTGATAGTATGATAGATTCTTGTGTGAATATGTATATTTCAGAGAAATTAGCTTAAAATTCCTATTAATTTCAGGTCATGGAAAAATAGATTTGAAAACGGAATGAACCTTAGAGGTCATCATGTCTGATCCCTTCATTTTTTGGATGAGGAAATTGATGTCTGAATATATTTAAGCAATTTGTTTCAAGTTATAGGGTAACTAGATTAGAATGAATGAATTGGGAGTTGTAAGCACATTGGGTTTTCCAACTAATTACTATGAAATTTGAGTTGCAAGTTTAAGAAAGAAAAAAATTTCCAATATTTTTGACTCTGTGACAAAAATTTTGTTAGCCAAGACACACACCACACACACACACACACACACACAAAGTCTCCAACACACAATAAAGTTGGACTCTGGTTAGCAACTGCAAACCACAAGCCCTTTTATAGCATAGTTATGTGAGAGAACTAATATACAAAATGGTAAACTTCTCTCAAAGGATCAGTAGTAAGTAAACAAATTTCTATCCTCCAAATAAGTCCCTAATCTTTCAAAAAATAAGCCACATCACAGTGAGCTAGCCTGAGTTGCATAAGAAAACATTTCTACCTGCCATATAAGAAACAAAATATAGGAAGATAGTTGTGATGGGTCAGAGCTTCTCGTCAGGACTGTGGTCACATGGTGACATGGTCACCAGTCAATGGTGGACTGGGAGAGTGAAGGGAGGAGAGGTATTGTGCTAAGGACTATATCAAAAACTTCTTACCTGCTGCCCATTTGCATTGCCATTTTGAGAGGGTACCTTTTTACATGAGAAAGATTAAACTTGACTCTACTCACTTAGGTGGTCTCTGTTATCTTTAAGTCATATTGTCTCAGAATTTGTGGGGGCTCTTCCAGGATCCAGGACACTAAGGCATCCCTCATGACCCCCAGTGACCAGCAGAACATTCCATCCAATTTTCTTTGGCTGCTTGAAGGCAGAACTGGGTGAGTACCTCTGACCAAGTAAGCTTGAGGGAGATATAGAAAAAGAGGGAGCAGACCCTTGGTTAGCTAAGTCTAGATCCAGAAAGAGAGTCTAACTAGGTTGACATCAGGTTGTCTAAGTTTTGTGCACAAGTCCAGGTGAGTAATTGAATTTACTCCTTGGTGATCTTTGAGGAGGGCTGCTTAAGGGTTGGTTTATAAATTGCTGATTTAATTATAAATCAGCATAATCACTGTCTAATTAATATTCTAGATTAATATTATCTCCAATAGATTAATAAAATCTCCAATAGACTAATAAGGTCTCCCAGTAAATAACAGGTTTATTGACAGAGGGCCAGTCTCACAATAAAACTGAATTCTGGTCAAGACCAAACCAAAGACCCTGAGCCTTAGAAAATGGCCTTTTTTTATGTAAGAAATCTGATGACAAAGCACCAGATTAAAGACAGAAAATACAGTTAAAATCAAAATAGGATGAACATAAATCTTCCATATGTTCTGTATGGTAAGTGCAGGTAAGTGCTGAATAAGCTTGAAAGTACAGAAATCATCACTATGGGTGTTAACTAATATTTATTATTATGACTGACCTTTCCAAGGCCTCTGGAAAAAGGGGTCAGGATTTATATATTTTTTTCTGACAATTTCTATTAATGTCAGGAGTTAGTTGCCAGATGACTGACGTAGTCATTGTACCTAGCACATACTTCTGATTGTACATCTTTTCAGGCACCCAAAAGCAGCCCTCCACCTCCTGACTGACTATCATATGTTGTATCTGTAGTAGGGCATGGTGGACTTGGTAGAAATTTTTGGGTTACAGGCTTAAAGTCAAAGTCTCTATTATCAAGAGTTAGTACCTCCCTAAACTGCATTTTTCTATAGTTAATGCTAATAATTCATACAAAGCAAACTATATTATTTGAGTTATCATCATAAAGGCTAATAATATTATAAACATAAAAGGGGGTAGGAGAATTCTCATTCACACTATCCTTTGGGTACAGGAGGAATAGAAATTATCCCCATCAGAAGGAGGTGGAACTGGTAACTCCAGTGTAGGAACCTGCTGAAGCAGAGGATGGGGAAAGTGAATTCAAAGAGTAGCCAATGAGGCAAGACTAAATGCTTGCCAGAAGTTCTGATGGAAAACCCACTGGGGAATACATTTGAAAACTGGAAATGGGAAAAAGAAGAGAAAATCATAATAAATATTGCTATTTGCCTTGAGCAGGAGCCCCTTTATTAGACTCTGTAATGCTTTGGTCCAAGTTTGGATCCCCTGAGGTTTGAGTGTGTAGGGACCTGAATTAAAAAGTGAATGATAAAATACCCATAATTTCAGAGGATATTGAGTATTGAGTATCATGGAACAGTTTCCTTTTAAGACAATCAGAGAAAGAGGAGGGAAGGGAGGTGAAACAGTGGGACCCTCTTTTGGCACTTCTGACTCCCAATGTGACACCCCCTGTTTCTCCTCCCCCTCCTTTGCCCCCAGAAAAGACTATGGCTCCTGACTCAGATTCCCTAATAGATCTTCAGTGGTTCGGAGCCCCATGCCTCTTTAAGAAGGAAACTTAAGCAATTAGTGAAGTATTGGGAGAATTTTTCACTTTTTGGCCCTAGTCAGCATTACCCCTTAAGGGAAGTTCCCATGGGACTAGATGCAATTGGATATGTAAATTCCCCATTCAGAGTGAACTTAGAAACTTTAAGAAAGACATACATGAAGCCCCTCTTGGAGGACCCAGAAGATATGGCTGAACAGTTAAATCAGTTTCTGGATCAAATACTTTCAGCTGGACTGACTCAATGTCCATCTTGGACTGCCTGTTCTTAGGGTCATAAAAGAGCCAGATAAGAAGAGCTGTCATGGCTGAGTGGTATAATACCCACCCTTTAGCAAGGGGAGGATTGAGGGGAGAACAGAAACTTCTATTACAAGACCCCCATTGGCATTATAATAATGCCTTACATAGGGAGATCCTAGAAAATCTACTGCTTCCCCAGGTAATCTCCATTATCCACATACATGAACATCATTCATGTCATGAACATGACAGGAAATTCATTTGAACATCAGTCAGGAAATTCATTTGAGGCACAAGGAAAATGGTAGGCTGATGAGGAGTCCAGGGATGCTGCTATGGGGGAGACTTGGCCCCAATCTGATGCTGGTCCTGATCCCATCCTTCCCTGAGGTAGAAGTCCCTAAATTTTCAGAAAAAGAAAGAGACTTTGCTGACTCCATCAAGGCAAGCATTTCCCAAGAAAAGAGAAGGTATTTACCAGATGGTTGGGAACTAGTCAACCAGTCCACTATGAGGGGGATACTAAACCACTTGCATCAAGGAAGTGATTGGGATGTATTAAGGAATCTTGTTTGTAGAGGAATTTAAAACTTAACAAGGCAGGTTTGTGATACATAATATAATCTGTAGGTGAACTAACAAGTTAAATGTGTGAAAACAAGAGTAAGGAGGAAGACCCCTGCCGGGGACATCTACGGAGTCACAATAGGGGACAGTTTAGAACTCTCGGAGAATAGCTATGGAGTCGCAAGAAAGCAAGACTGGAACATTATCAAAGGGATAATGAATGTTTATTGTAAGCAGCACACCAGATTTAAAGCTCTTCTCGAGAGACACAATCTATCCTCCCCAATCCTCCCCAGAATGTGAACAGGGGAGTTAACCCATTCCCAGGAGATCTTGGAACTGTTCATGCAGCCTTGAACTGAGATTACTATGTTTTGGCGTACTCAGAAGAAATGGTATGTCACAAACACCTGGGAAGAGGAACTCTATTCCATGAAGTCATGAAAGGTTCACTGCAGACCCCCAGGGCCGAGGTCTTTTCAAAGTCTACAGGTTGATTTAATAGAAGTACCCCCAGAAGGAAGACTAAAATATATCCTGGTTCTGTTGATCAATAATCAGGCTAGGAGGGGAAGCTGTGGTAGAGACTTGAAGAGAGAGAGGTTTTGCAGGACAAGCCAAGATGCAAGAACCAAGGCTGAGGACCTGGCTGTCAATCAAGAAGAAGGTTCCAAACAGAATGTTCCCAGGAGTTTGCAGTTGAGGCTGGCTGAGGAACCTTGTGGGGCTGGCTTGGCTTTGGGGCTCTCTGACCAAGGGAGACCTCTGCTCTCTCTGAGATTTGACTGACCAATAATTGAAGGAAAGCCAGGCTGAAGGAGAAACTTTTCTTGGTGGCTGACTGAGGGAGAAGCCCTGAACTAATTTGTTAGTTCTGTCCCAGGTTGAAGGACCCTTTGGAGAGGGGGGTGGCGCTTCTGGAGTTAGGTTGAGAGACCTTTGTGACTTTGTGAAGAAGAAAGAAGATTTTAACTGTTGTCCTCCATCTCTGACTCTCCCTCTGTCAGAGTTGTGATTTTCCAAGCCTTCATAGTCTTCATTTTAGATTAGGGACACCCTCATCCCTCTTACCTCAGTTTCCCATCCTGTTTACCAGTAAACCCCCTGACTTGAAAAGGAAAAGAAAAGAGTATCTTTATAGTTCACTGAGTGGGGAGGGAAGAAGCCAAAGGCTTCCAAGAGGAATTGGGAGGTGAGGGAGACGGGGAGGAGAGGGTAAAGAAGGGAGGGAGAGAGGGTAGGAGGAGATTAGGAGAAATATTGATCCACTAGTCATCAGTAGGGATCAGTAGGCAAACTCCAGAGCATTCCCCTGTAGCAGTATCCCCTGTGGCTCCATATCTCTCTATCTCTGTAGTACCTCTACCTCCATCATAACTAAATACCATCAGGTGTGTTCTTATACTAGCAGCAGCTCTCTCTAGTCACAAGCCAGAGATCCCATATTTCAAGAGTAATAGTGTCCCACAGATTTACCTTTCTATTTCAACTAGCACCTCTAGTTTGACTTGAATCCCATCCTTTTAAGGCAAGAAAGAAAGAAAGTAACTATGTTCAAACAAGTGGTTTTTGGAATTGTGATAATGGCAGCAATTGCCTGCTTTGGGGTTTACCACATTGTATACAGTAGGATAACCCATATGGTAGAGGAAACTCTGGAGTATGTAGACAACGTTACACTGAATGTTTTACAATTGCCATTTCAACACGAACTGGTATTCTGGCAAGTCCTGGCACAAGTATATGTAATTTTTATGACTATGTTTCATACTTTAACCCAAGTAAAGAAAGTATTCAGATTTGTTGTACCCCCTAAGGCAGAGAAGGTTATGGCTATTGACAACAACTTAGACAAGATGATTAAGGCTGTATTTGAACAACTAATCAAGGAAAAAGGTCAAAACAGTGGCATCTCATTGACTACATCATTGTACACCAGCGAGACATCCAGGATGTAAAGATCACCAGAGCCATGAGAGGAGCTGAATGCTGGACAGACCACAGATTGGTTAGAGTGACTCTTCAAATACGCATTGCGCATCACCATCCAAAACACACCCAGAGAGTTTGCGCATTTTACAACGCAAGTCGTCTTAGAAATCCATCATATTTGCAAACATTCCAGTTCTGCCTGGACAACAAGCTGTCTGCCAAGGGACCACTCACTGGAAGCTCAACTGAAAAATGGAACCACTTCAGAGACGCAGTGAAGGAAACATCAAAGCCAGTCCTAGGCCCCAAACAATGCAACCACCAGGACTGGTTCGATGACAACAACACTGCTATTGAAGACCTATTGAGCAAAAAGAACAAAGCCTTTATGGAGTGGCAAAATAACCCAAACTCTGCTCCTAAAAAGGACAGATTCGGTTGGACTTCCGGTTAAGATGGCGGCTTAGAGAAAGCTAAAGCTCAGATCTCCGGAAAACTCTTCCCGACCGATCTCAAACTATAAGCTCCTAAGGCTCCGAAATTCAAAACGATCAACAGCACAGACCCTGGGAACCCTCCTCCTGGACCTGGACCCGGTTCAAAAGGTACAGCTCCCCTCAAAAGCCAGAACCCGAGATCACTCGGACCTCAGGGGTAGGAGCGCAGAGTCCAAGGCTCCCGGAAGCCGCAGCCCCGCCGGGCTCAGAGAGCAGGGTCCTCGGAACAACAACCCTCAGGGCCTTCTATCCGAGTCCCGGTGAAAGTTACTGCCTGGGGCTTCCGCTGCAGATAGCTGGTCGAAACAACAGCAACCCTCAGGGCGGGCAAGACAGCCTCACGGGCTGGATCCTGCTATCCAAGTCTCAGTGAAAGTCCTTGCCCTCGGAGCTTGGGGAAGCTGAAGCCCATCCCCCCGCAGACCAACGAAACAGCCTCATGGCCAGCGATTCTGAAGGCAACTTCCGGAAAGCGAGCGGGGGGTGGGGGGGGAGAGTGTGGCCTCATGGTCCGACCCTTCCATTCCAGCTCCAGTGAGGCATATTCAGTTTAACCCAGGGAAAGCTCATAGAACCAACATCTGCCCAGGACTAAAGCCTCTGATCACCAGACAGAGATAAGAAAAGCTAATCCTCCACATTCAGAGATGACAAACTCCACAGAAGCACAGAAGCCCCAAAATACCAAGAAAAATAAGAAGAAAGGGGCGACTTTGGACACATTCTATGGAGCCAAAATACAAAATACAGAGCAGATAGAAGAAGATATACAAGAAAATTCTCCAAAATCTTCCAAAGGAAATAGAAACTCTCCACAAACCCATGAAGAATTTGAATCAGAAATGACCAAAAAGATGGAAGCCCTCTGGGAGGAAAAGTGGGAAATAATGCAAAAGAAATTCACTCATCTACAAAACCAGTTTGACCAAACTGTAAAAGAAAACCAGGCTTTAAAGCAAGAACTAATAAAGCAAAGCCAAAACACCAAGAAATTAGAAGAGAACATAAAATATCTCACCGACAAGGTGATAGATCTGGAAAATAGAGGGAGAAGAGAAAATTTAAGAATAATTGGACTCCCAGAAAAGCCAGAAATAAACACCAAACTGGACATGGTGATACAAGATATAATCAAAGAAAATTGCCCAGAGATTCTAGAACAAGGGGGCAATACAGCCACTGACAGAGCTCACAGAACACCTTCTACACTAAACCCCCAAAAGACAACTCCCAGGAATGTAATTGCCAAATTCCAAAGCTATCAAACAAAAGAAAAAATCCTACAGGAAGCCAGAAAAAGACAATTTAGATATAAAGGAATACCAATCAGGGTCACACAAGACCTTGCAAGTTCTACTCTGAATGATGGTAAGGCATGGAACATGATCTTCAGAAAGGCAAGAGAGCTGGGTCTCCAACCAAGAATCAGCTACCCAGCAAAACTGACTATATACTTCCAAGGGAAAGTATGGGCATTCAACAAAATAGAAGACTTCCAACTTTTTGCAAAGAAAAGACCAGAGCTCTGTGGAAAGTTTGATACCGAAAATCAAAGAGCAAGGAATACCTGAAAAGGTAAATATTAAGGAAAGGGGAAAAATGTTATCTTCTTCTTTTACTCAAACTCTCTTCTATAAGGACTACATTTATATCAATCTATGTATACTAACATGTGGGGAAAATGTAATGTATAAATAGGGGGTAAAGAAAGACCAAATAGAATAATGGTTCTCACACAAAGATTCACATGGGAAGGGGAGGGGAAGAAAACTCCTATAAGAAGGAGAGGAAGGGGGGGGGGTTTACTTAAACCTCAATCTCAGGGAAATCAACTCTGAGAGGGAAAAACATCCAGATCCATTGGGATCTTGAATTCTATCTTACCCAACAAGGGTAAGGAGAAGGGAAAACCAAGGGGGGAGGGGGAGAGGGAGAACAAAAAGGGAGGGAAAGAGAGGGGGGAGGGGAGGGAAGAAAAAGGGAGGCACTAAAAAGGGAAACATCAAGGGAGGGGACAAGGGACACTGATTCAAAGTAAATCACTGGACTAAAAGGTAGAGCCGAAGAAGAAAAGGTTAGAATTAGGGAAGGCTATCAAAATGCCAGGGAGTCCACAAATGACAATCATAACTTTGAACGTGAATGGGATGAACTCACCCATAAAACGTAGATGAATAGCAGAATGGATTAGAATCCAAAACCCTACCATATGTTGTCTTCAAGAAACACACATGAGGCGGGTTGACACCCACAAGGTCAGAATTAAAGGATGGAGTAAGACCTTCTGGGCCTCAACTGATAGAAAGAAGGCAGGAGTGGTAATCATGATATCTGATAAAGCCAATGCAAAAATAGACCTGATCAAAGGGGATAGGGAAGGTAATTATATTTTGTTAAAAGGGACTCTAGACAACGAGGAAATATCATTAATCAACATGTATGCACCAAATAATATAGCACCCAAATTTCTAATGGAGAAACTAGGAGAATTGAAGGAAGAAATGGACAATAAAACCATACTAGTGGGAGACTTAAACCAACCATTATCAAATTTAGATAAATCAAATCAAAAAATAAATAAGAAAGAGGTAAAAGAAGTGAATGAAATCTTAGAAAAATTAGAATTAATAGACATATGGAGAAAAATAAATAGGGATAAAAAGGAATACACCTTCTTCTCAGCACCACATGGCACATTCACAAAAATTGACCATACATTAGGTCACAGAAACATAGCACACAAATGCAAAAAAGCAGAAATAATGAATGCAGCCTTCTCAGATCACAAGGCAATAAAAATAATGATTAGTAATGGTACATGGAAAACCAAATCTAAAACCAATTGGAAATTAAACAGTATGATACTCCAAAACCATTTAGTTAAAGAAGAAATCATAGAAACAATTAATAATTTCATCAAGGAAAATGACAATGGCGAAACATCCTTTCAAACCTTTTGGGATGCAGCCAAAGCGGTAATCAGAGGTAAATTCATATCCCTGAATGCTTATATTAACAAACAAGGGAGAGCAGAGATCAATCAATTGGAAATGCAAATGAGAAAACTGGAAAGCGATCAAATTAAAAACCCCCAGCAGAAAACCAAATTAGAAATCCTAAAAATTAAGGGAGAAATTAATAAAATCGAAAGTGATAGAACTATTGATTTAATAAATGAGACAAGAAGCTGGTACTTTGAAAAAACAAACAAAATAGACAAAGTACTGGTCAATCTAATTAAAAAAAGGAAGGAAGAAAAGCAAATTCACAGCATTAAAGATGAAAAGGGGGACAGCACCTCCAATGAGGAGGAAATTAAGGCAATCATTAGAAATTACTTTGCCCAATTATATGGCAATAAATACACCAATTTAGGAGAAATGGATGAATATATACAAAAATACAAACTGCCTAGACTAACAGAAGAGGAAATAGAATTCTTAAATAATCCCATATCAGAACTTGAAATCCATCAAGCCATCAAAGAACTTCCTAAGAAAAAATCCCCAGGGCCTGATGGATTCACCTGTGAATTCTATCAAACATTCAGAGAACAGTTAATCCCAATACTATACAAACTATTTGACATAATAAGCAAAGAGGGAGTTCTACCAAACTCCTTTTACGACACAAACATGGTACTGATTCCAAAACCAGGCAGGTCAAAAACAGAGAAAGAAAACTATAGGCCAATCTCCCTAATGAATATAGATGCAAAAATCTTAAATAGGATACTAGCAAAAAGACTCCAGCAAGTGATTAGAAGGGTCATCCACCATGATCAAGTAGGATTCATACCAGGGATGCAGGGCTGGTTCAACATTAGGAAAACCATCCACATAATTGACCACATCAACAAGCAAACTAGCAAGAACCACATGATTATCTCAATAGATGCAGAAAAAGCCTTTGATAAAATACAACACCCATTCCTATTAAAAACACTAGAAAGCATAGGAATAGAAGGGTCATTCCTAAAAATAATAAACAGTATCTATCTAAAACCAACAGCTAATATCATCTGCAATGGGGATAAACTAGATGCATTCCCAATAAGATCAGGAGTGAAACAAGGATGCCCATTATCACCTCTACTATTTGACATTGTACTAGAAACACTAGCAGTAGCAATTAGAGAAGATAAAGGAATTGAAGGCATCAAAATAGGCAAGGAGGAGACCAAGTTATCACTCTTTGCGGATGACATGATGGTCTACTTAAAGAATCCTAGAGATTCAACCAAAAAGCTAATTGAAATAATCAACAACTTTAGCAAAGTTGCAGGATACAAAATAAACCCACATAAGTCATCAGCTTTTCTATATATCTCCAACACAGCTCAGCAGCAAGAACTAGAAAGAGAAATCCCATTCAAAATCACCTTAGACAAAATAAAATACCTAGGAATCTATCTCCCAAGACAAACACAGGAACTATATGAACACAACTACAAAACACTCGCCACACAACTAAAACTAGACCTGAACAAATGGAAAAACATTAACTGCTCATGGATAGGACGAGCCAATATAATAAAAATGACCATCCTACCCAAACTTATTTATCTATTTAGTGCCATACCCATTGAACTACCAAAATACTTCTTCACTGATTTAGAAAAAACCATAACAAAGTTCATTTGGAAGAACAAAAGATCAAGGATATCCAGGGAAATAATGAAAAAAAAAACACATACGATGGGGGCCTTGCAGTCCCTGACCTAAAACTATATTACAAAGCAGCAGTCATCAAAACAATTTGGTACTGGCTAAGAAACAGAAAGGAAGATCAGTGGAATAGACTGGGGGAAAGCGACCTCAGCAAGACAGTATACGATAAACCCAAAGATCCCAGCTTTTGGGACAAAAATCCACTATTCGATAAAAACTGCTGGGAAAATTGGAAGACAGTGTGGGAGAGACTAGGAATAGATCAACACCTCACACCCTACACCAAGATAAATTCAAAATGGGTGAGTGACTTAAACATAAAGAAGGAAACCATAAGTAAATTGGGTAAACACAGAATAGTATACATGTCAGACCTTTGGGAGGGGAAAGGCTTTAAAACCAAGCAAGATATAGAAAGAATCACAAAATGTAAAATAAATAATTTTGACTACATCAAACTAAAAAGCTTTTGTACAAACAAAACCAATATAACTAAAATCAGAAGGGAAACAACAAATTGGGAAAAAATCTTCATAGAAACCTCTGACAAAGGTTTAATTACTCATATTTATAATGAGCTAAATCAATTGTACAAAAAATCAAGCCATTCTCCAATTGATAAATGAGCAAGGGAAATGGATAGGCAGTTCTCAGATAAAGAAATCAAAACTATTAACAAGCACATGAAGAAGTGTTCTACATCTCTTATAATCAGAGAGATGCAAATCAAAACAACTCTGAGATATCACCTCACACCTAGCAGATTGGCTAACATTACAGCAAAGGAAAGTAATGAATGCTGGAGGGGATGTGGCAAAGTAGGGACATTAATTCATTGCTGGTGGAGTTGTGAATTGATCCAACCATTCTGGAGGGCAATTTGGAACTATGCCCAAAGGGCGACAAAAGAATATCTACCCTTTGACCCAGCCATAGCACTGCTGGGTCTGTACCCCAAAGAGATAATGGACACAAAGACTTGTACAAAAATATTCATAGCTGCGCTCTTTGTGGTGGCCCAAAACTGGAAAACGAGGGGATGCCCTTCAATTGGGGAATGGCTGAACAAACTGTGGTATATGTTGGTGATGGAGTACTATTGTGCTAAAAGGAATAATAAAGTGGAGAAGTTCCATGGAGACTGGAACAACCTCCAGGAAGTGATGCAGAGCGAGAGGAGCAGAACCAGGAGAACATTGTACACAGAGACTAATACACTGTGGTATAATCGAACGTAATGGACTTCTCCATTAGTGGCGGTGTAATGTCCATGAACAACTTGCAGGGATCCAGGAGAAAAAAACACCATTCATAAGCAAAGGATAAACTATGGGAGTGGAAACACCGAGAAAAAGCAACTGCCTGAATACAGAGGTTGAGGGGACATGACAGAGGACAGACTCTAAATGAACACTCTAATGCAAATACTATCAACAAAGCAATGGGTTCAAATCAAGAAAACATCTAATGCCCAGTGGACTTACGCATCGGCTATGGGGGGTGGGGGGGAGGAAAAGAAAATGATCTATGTCTTTAACGAATAATGCTTGGAAATGATCAAATAAAATATATTAAAAAAAATAAAATAAAAAAAAGGACAGATTTAAGTCTCTCCAAGCCACAGCGCAGCGTGATATCAGGAAGATGCAAGACCGATGGTGGGAAAAAAAGACAGAAGAAATTCAGCACGTTGCTGATACAAAAAACTACAAACAATTTTTCAGTGCCCTCAAGACTGTCTATGGGCCATTAAAACCCACCACCATTCCCTTCCTATCCTCTGATGGTGACACTCTCATGAAAGATAAAAAAGGCATCAGCAACAGGTGAAAAAAAAAAAAACTTCAGTCAGCTTCTCAACCGACCCTCTTCAGTCGACCAAAGCGCCCTTGACCAGATCCCCCAAAACCACACCATTGAACAACTTGATGTCCCTCCTTCAATAGAGGAAGTCCAAAAAGCCATTAAACAAATGAGTGCAGGCAAGGCACCCGGTAAAGATGGGATTCCAACCGAGGTGTACAAGGACTTAAATGGAAAGGCGCTCCAGGCATTCCACATAGTGCTGACCAGCATATGGGAAGAGGAAGACATGCCCCCAGAACTCAGAGATGCCTCCATTGTAGCCCTATACAAGAACAAAGGCTCATGAGCAGCCTGTGACAACTACAGAGGCATCTCTCTACTCTCCACTGCTGGAAAGATCCTCACCTGTGTTATATTCAACACACTCCTGTCATCTGTTTCAGAGCAGAACCTGCCTGAATCACAATGTGGCTTCTGACCAGATTGCAGCACCATCAACATGGTCTTCATGGTGAGGCAAATGCAGGAAAAATGCCTTGAGCAGAACCTGAGTCTCTACATTGTCTTCATAGACCTGATAAAGGCCTTGGACACAGTGAACAGGGACGCATTGTGGGTGATCCTCAGCAAGCTCGGTTGCCCAGCAAAATTTGTCAAACTGATCCAGCTCTTTCATGTCAACATGACAGGGAAAGTCCTATCTGGTGGAGAGACTTCCAATCTTGGCGTGAAACAAGGCTGTGTCCTCGCTCTGGTACTCTTCAACCTATTTTTCACCCAAGTATTACGACATGCTGTGATGGATCTAGACCTGGGCGTCTACATCAAATACCAACTGGATGGTTCACTATTCGACCTTCGCCGCCTGACTGCAAAAACAAAGACAACAGAGAGACTCATCCTGGAAGCTCTCTTCGCAGATGACTGTGCTCTCATGGCCCACCAAGAAAATCATCTCCAAACCATTGTGGACAGGTTCTCCACCGCAACAAAACTGTTTGGCCTATCAGCCTCAGCAAAACAGAGGTGCTGTTCCAACCGGCACCAGGGAGGCCAACGAACCAGCCGTGCATTACAATCGACGGCACGCAGCTTTCTAATGTCAACACTTTCAAGTACCTGGGCAGCCCCATCGCCAAGGATGGGTCCCTAGACCACGAGACTAATGCCAGGATCCAAAAGGCCAGCCAGGCACTCGGGCGGCTGCCCTGCAAAGTCCTCCAACACAGAGGTGTAAGCACTGCAACGAAGCTCAAAGTGTACAACGCAGTGGTCCTCAGCTCGCTCCTGTACGGTTGTGAGACATGGACACTGTACGGGAAGCACATGAAGCAGTTGGAGCAATTCCACCAATGCTCCCTCCGTTCAATCATGAGGATCCGATGGCAGGACCGAATCACCAACCAGGAAGTCCTCGACAGAGCCAACTCCACCAGCATCGAAGTCCTGGTCCAGCTACGACGGTCTGGACACGTCATCTGCATGGACCCACAGCGAATACCAAGACAGGTATTCTATGGTGAACTGTCAGCTGGACTCAGGAAACAAGGCCGACCAAAGAAAAGATTCAAGGATCAGCTAAAGTCCAACTTGAAGTGGGCTGGCATGACACCAAAGCAACTAGAACTCGCTGCCTCTGACAGAAGCAGCTGGCAAGCCCACATTCACCACGCCGCCATCACCTTTGAAGATGAGCGACGTCGACGTCTTGCCGCTGCGCGTGAACGCCAACACCAGGCCACAACCGCACCTCCCGTAACAACTGGCATCATATGCCCCACGTGCCACAAACTGTGCGCCTCAGCCTTTGGACTCCAAAGCCACATGAGGGTACATCAATAGATGATAATGCACAAAGACAATTGTCATTCTCGGTCACCGAGAGACTACCACTACTAGGACCCTAAAGTATTGCCAATCTGCTTTAATAGCTAGATTTTTTTCATTGGAGAACTCGCTTCAAGAAAATCTTCATCTAATCCAAATGCTTACATATAACATACTTATGGTAATAAAAAGAAAACTTCCCAGGGATAGAATAAAGCACATATTTCATCTATACCTGTGTTATATGGTTAGATAGTTATACCAGTCAGATATAATAGAGTTCTGAACTCAGATTCAGGAAAACAAGTGTGAATCCTATCTCAAACATTAACCTGCCTGGTAACTATGAATCATTCATTTAATCTATCTTACTCAATTTGCTCATCTGCAAAATGATGATGAATAAAAATATATTCCTCACAGGACTGATAAGAGGAAGAGCTGAGTCCATATATACAAAGCACATAGCAAATCTTAAAGTATTATGAAAAATGTTAGTTAATTGTCTTATTAGCTATTGTTCAATATATATATATATATAATTCATTTGTGGAAACTCCATCTAATAATTAATATCAACAGGTTTCTAAAATTTATATTTTTAGAGATCTGCATAGTAATGATAAATGATGAATGATAAATGATTTGCCCAGGATTACAAAATCACTGTGTGTTAGAAATAAAACTGGAACTGGAACCCAAGTCTTCCTCAACCCATAAGGACATCTTGAAATCCACAATGCTACATTGCCTCCATAGGGAAAAAATACAATAAAACTTAAAAGAGTAGAGAATAGAAATATGAAACCTACATGTACATGAATCCCCAAAAGTGAGAAAAAATTTCAACTAATACATTGTCATGTGAATATGAACAATTTTCTAAGATGATATTTCATTGATTGATGGCTAGTGATGTTTACTGAAGAGACTGAGTCAGAAAGACTGTTTGATTACTAGCAAGTCACATGTCTTCACTTTAAACAGAAAAGAAAAATGAAGATGAGTTAGGTGAAATTATTGTATAAAGTAGATACAGGGAAACTGAAACTGAATCAAAATTCAAATTAATACCCTCAGATTCTGATTCCCGTTTTCTTTGCATAGTATCATTTCATTCTAAAGCATAAAGACTTTGTCATGTTGGGTTGCCACCTTAAATCCCTGTGGTTATTACTAGGCAGTTTTCATAAAATAATTCTGAAGGAAATAGTAGCACTTTACAAGTTAGTGAAGAACACTTGGAAAACAATATAAGAGCCATGCAAAAAATCTGTCAAATAACATAGATAGAAAAAATACATTTTATTTTATTCTCACATTAGGGATATCCTAAGACTTTCAATATTTCCAGAATATCTTGGTTATAAGATTGGCTGCCAGTGGAACCTCATCCACTTGAAATTCTGTAAATATTTTGTATTTTTTTCTTCAAAAATAAATTAAAGCAGGTGTTTTTAACCTGAGGTTTGTGAATCATTTTGGTATTTTATTAAAAAAATATTTTGAAAACTCCCTCACTCCTTTCTTTGTGTGTATGCATATGTATTATACACATAAAATGTATGTATGTATTTATGTGTGCTATTAAAAATATTTTATCTTATATATGTAAAAGCATCATTTTGAGAAGTGATCTATATACCTTAGAAGACTGCTATAAGTTTTTGTGACAGAAAAAAAAAAGATTGGTCGTATTTCTCTTAGAGTGAATAAAATAATATACACAAAGATATCAAATCTGTACAGTTGTGAATGAAAAATCCCCTACCCTCTTATATGAGGATTAGATTTTAATGTTAACAGTAGTATTGAGTTAATCCTAATTGTAATTCTGTGGTGGGCACTAGGGTCCCCGAGTACACCCCAAATTCCTAGAGACACTACAGGTCAATGATTACGTGAGGAATTCACCTTATAGGGCTAGAAGCTGAACAAACATAGGATCCTCTACCTCTAAGTTTTGGATATATTTAAA
The DNA here is from genome assembly GCF_027887165.1 of Monodelphis domestica. Taxonomy (NCBI): domain Eukaryota; kingdom Metazoa; phylum Chordata; class Mammalia; order Didelphimorphia; family Didelphidae; genus Monodelphis; species Monodelphis domestica. The sequence continues at coordinate 49,573,621 of NC_077230.1, forward strand.
TTAGTCTTAAGATAAGGGTCTGAGCATAAGAGACTACTTCATGTTTATATCTCAAACACATTAGTTTCCTCTAGATAATTTACCTATGTTTATGATCCTTACATTTCAAACATTGCTTATGTATGGGTAACATGGTCAGGATGCCATACTATGCCCCCAGACACACCTCTATGATCAGAATGTCATAAACCATATGAGCTTCTGTTTAAGCCCCCAGACCCAAAGGCACCTATTCTGTTACCCATTCTGTCTTGACTGTCCCATTTGTTTGTTCTTGTTGTTCATCCCCTTCCCCATCCTTCCTTTCCAAGTCACTTAGACTCCATCTTTTTAAGACATAAAAATTCTGAATTTTTCTCTTTTCAGGGAGGCAGTTGGTCCAGCATGCTGCCTCCTGACCATTCAACCTAAATAAATCATTCTCTCTTTAAAGGGTTTCCACAGGAGACTCATTCTTGAAAGGGCACCCTCCCCAGACCAAGGGTTAATCTTCATCCTCCCACAACAATCCTAAGATAGCCAAATAATGTTAACATAAGTGATGGTTTTAGTAAGCCTTTTGTGATTATTTTTGTATAAATTTTAAGGTTTTGAATTAATATTAAAATTGAAATAACTGTTTTAATATAGTTTATCATTGATAGCATAGGCCTTATAGTTTCAGGCCTTGACCTTAAATTTTCTAATCATGCACCCTCAGCAATTATGATCCTGAACTTGTTTCCTGAGTTTGTCATCTAGTATATATCACCAGATTTGATCTTGGGTTCAAAGACTGATACCACCAAGCACCACCCGCCCATTATCGTTTATATCATCAAGCTTAGAAGATAGGGTTCAGGGTCCCCTCTTCCCTCCTTGTCTACCAAGTGACTTTCAAGTCATTATCAAGTGACTTCTTCTACCAATGAGAAGTATTTCCTGATTACCTCAACCAATTCACATCTCTCTATTTTTATCACTCTCTTGAATTCTTTTTAAACTGGTATGTAGGTTGTCTAATTCTCTGGGCATAAAAGAAGTCCTTTCACAAGGATCTGGGTCTTTTGGCCTTAACCAGAAGTCTGGCTTTATTGTGAGATTGGCTCTCTTCCAATAAATCTATTTCTTTTGTATCTCTATGCTTAGAAATTATGCAACACAATCATAACATTGGAAGGAAGTAGTCAGCTGTAGTCCTTTTTAAAAAAAAAATGTTTGCAGAGTCATTATCTTCCAGCATAATGGAAAAGTGCAAATTTTTCAAGTTCCACCAAAGTTATAGCCCTTGGTCAAGTTGAATTTGTCAAAGGTAATCTCTATAAAATGACATGAGTTGTTTTAAATTAAGATCCCTGATGACTGAGTACATATTTAAAGAATTGTTCTAGGAGATACTTTCAGTCATTCTATCAACTAATCACTTGCAAATATTTACAAATCAACCTCCTTGAAAAGCAGTTTGAACTGATGGTTTAAGGAAGCAACCTTCAAATGGAATAGTCTCACAGTAATTTTTTTTCTTCAAACAGTGATTAGGAAATCAGACCTGCTGTGCAATATCATGTCACATTAACTCACTTAATCTTCCTAACTGTACCCAGTGTGACAGTGTAGATCTACACAGCAGTGAAGACATGCAATATTGAAAATGTCTTCTTTTTAGGATATGAATATTACATGATTTTATTAGAAACTATCAGGCCACATATTTGCTATTTTAAAACATCTCAGCATATTTTCCTTAATGTATATATCCTTACATACACTAACACTGGTGAATGAATGCTGCAAATTAACTACTAGGCAGTGAGCCAAACTTATGTAACACCATTTGGCCTACTTCAGATTGTGCTATATATTTAAAGTTGAAACTGAAAAACCTATTACTGTCACCTGAAATCACAAATTCCTTTCCCACTGGTATAAACCACTCTTCAATGTTTCAATTGCATACTTCATTACCTTTTTTTTTCAGTTTTCTTCCTCACAACACCCTATTCCATAATTTGTCACGAAACTTACTTTTAAAAAATACTCTAAAAATACAATTTATAGGAGATTGTCACTCTGAGGTCAAAGCTTTACTAAAAAGTTAGAGTTCCTCTATAATAAACATATAAAAATCATCAACTAATATATATTTTAAAAACCCATAAACTTCCATCTTATCTGCTGGTTGATATTTCTTATTGCAATAAATCACATCAGATTCATGGGGAGGAGCCAAGATGGCAGAGAAGAGAAAGAGCTCAGGTCAGCTTTCCCTTCAACAACAAAATTACCCTTCAAATAATTTCAAAATAACTTGTGAAAAATAAATCTACAATGGTGAAACTAACAAAAGATTGGGGAAGGCATTATTCCTGGCCATAATAACTTAGGAGATCAGAAAGGCAAATCTGTAACCTGGGGTAGAGGTTGGCCTGGAGCCCACATGATCAAACATCAGCTGAGGAACCAGATAGATGCAAGAGAAGCAGCAAGTAACTTCAGGATCCTCAAGTCAGAAATGGCAAGTGGACCTAGCAAATGGTCAGAAAGAGATTACAGTTGTCCCCATACTAGAACACAATATAGGACCAGATGTTCTTTGGCAACTTCATTGTCTATTCCCACTTCTGGGTAGTAGTTCCAGGGGAAAGAGAAGCACTTTAGGTAAATAAGGAGTGGGAATCCTAAGAAGTATTGTTTCTGTTCAAAAGGGAAGAGAGACGCTGAGGAACAGTATTGTTTCTGATCCCAATTGATCAGAGGCCTTGAGGAACAGTTTTTCTTGTAAACTCCAAGGGATTGGGAGATGAATAGGAGAATAGTGACAACACATCTTCCCATATAATTCCACCTTAAAAACCTTGAAAAATTCAAGAACTATGAGAACTAACTCTGAAAGCTGTAGTGCAAAAAAAGTCTGAAGCTTGAGAGACTGACTCTTCCTCAGTCATGCTTAGGAGGGAGCCCAAATTTATCAAAAATTTAAAATCAAGAATTGATTCAGGGGAAAATGAGCAAATAACAGAAATAGTAGCTGAGAATTAAAAAAAAACTTACTATGTTGACAAGGAAGATTGAGACAAAAATGTATAAGAAGAAAATGAAGTAAAAAAAACTATATATATATATATATATATATATATAAGCAAATACTCAAAAATGTGAATTGGACACAAGCCAAAAAAGAATTTATGGAAAAGACACAATTAAAAAAATAAATTAAGTGGTGGTGGAAAATTTAGTTGAAACTGAGAGCAAATTAAGAAAATTATTAGAAGATAATTAGCACCTTAGTAAAAGAATCACTAAAAATATTGAAGAAAATAACATCTGACAAACAGAATTGGTCAAGGGGGGAGTACAAAAAAAATACAAAAACAAACAAACAGCATCAACAAAAAAGCTTTAAAAAACCAAATTTACCAAATGGGAAAAAAATACAAAATCTCACTGAATAAAATAGTTTCTTAAAAAGAAGCATTGGGAAAATGAAAGCAAATGACTAGAGGAGACATAAAAGTAAAATCAGAAGGATAAAAAATACTAAAAAATGTAAAATATGTCACTGAAAAAATAATTGACCCAGAAAATATATCTAATAGACATATTTTTTAAATTATTGGATCTCCTAAAAGCCATGATCAAAGAAAGAGCCAAGAAATTTTATTTCCAGAAATTATCAAGGAAATTGCTCCAATGTCCTAAAACCAGAGAATAAAAATAGAAATTGAAAGATGACCAATATCCACCTTAAAAGAATTCAAAATTGGCAACTTCCAAGGATATGACAGATGAACTCTACAATTCATAGGTGGAAGAGAAAATGTTTTAAATGACCAGAAAACTAAAATTAAAATATAGTGTAGTGATAGTAAGGGACACTTAAGATTTAGAAGGTACCAAGTAAAAGGAGTGAGATTCTAGGAATATGTTATTCTGGAAGGTAAAAGGGTTGGAATTGCAAGCAAGAATAACCAACCCAGCAAAACTCAAACTATAGAAACTGGATAAAACAGTGGAATGAAAGTAATCTTGATGAAAAGATCAAAGAAGAAAAAACCCTCACTTTCAAATTTGAGACTTAAGAGAACCATAACAAAGTATTTCTTCCTATTTGGAAAAAGGATACTTTAACTACTAAGCATTTTATCATTATTAAGGCATTTAGATAGACTCTATATATAAAGAGGGAGTGAGAGTGAATGAATCATTTTGGGATAATGTAGAAAAAATAGATAGGTGAAAAGGAAGAATGTTTTGGGAGAAGGTAGAAGGGAAAAAGAAGAAAGGCAAAAATCTCATGTGAAGAAGGCAAAAATAGAACTTTTTTACAATGGAGAGGAAGCAGTAAGGGAGACAAATGGTGCTTGAAAATCACTTCCATCTAACTTAGATCAAAAGTAAATACATAAACATATTAATATCCATATTATATGTGTGTATTCCCCTGGTAATAAAAATATATCTTGCTGAACAAGAAAATAGGAAGGGAAGGAGAAGAGGATAAAAGAAAAGGGGTATCACAAAGGGAAGATCTGATAAAAGAGAGCAGTTACCAGAGGTAATACAGACTTTAGAGGAATAAGAGAATAAAAAGAGAAAATAAATAGAAAAAAAGAATGGATGGAAAATTAGTATGATTGTGAATGGAATGAACACTCCCATAAAACAAAAGAAGATAGCAGAAGGGATAAAAATTAGAATCTGAAAGTATGTTGTTTATAAGAAATACATTTGAATGAAAGACACACATACTGAGTTAAAATAAAGAACTGGAGCAGAATCTATTATGTTTTGACTACAGAAAAAAAGGCAGTGTTCCTGATCATGCTATCTGACAAAGCAAAAGTAAAAATAGACCTAATTAAAGGGGATAAGCAAAAAAAACTCTATCCAGTTAAAAGGCAACATAGAGAATGAAGTAATATCAGTACCAAACATATATGTATCAAATGGCATGGAAACCAAATTCTTAAGGGAAATATTAAATGAATTATAGGAAGAAATAGAAAAATTATAATATACTAGTAGAGGACCTCAATTTACCTCTCTCAATGCTAGATAATTCTAATCACACAATAACACATCATAGAAATAAAGACAAATCTTAAATATTGGAAAAATAATTATTGCTCATGAGTAAGCTAACATGAAAGAAGAGAAAATAACAAATGTAGGAAATATGAAAAACAGGACACTAAAGCATTATTGGTGGAATTGAGAACTAGTCCATTTATTCTGGAGAGCAATTTGTAACTAAGCACAAAGAATTAGAAACCTAGGCATACTCCTTGACTTAGTAACATTATTGAAAGAAAAGGGAGTTTGTAAAAAACATTTATATATATATATGAATATGGGATCCTCATCAAAGGGATATGACTGAACTAGTTGTGGTATATAATTGTATGATGCTCCAAAAATGATGAACAAAATGATTTATAAAAAGATCTGAGAGTTATATGAACTTAAGCAAAATGAAGTGAGCAACACCAGAACACTGTACACTATAACAGCAATATTGTAAATATGATCAACTGTTAAAGACTTAGCTATTCGTTATAGACAATGATTGAAGAAAATTCAATGGACCCAATGTGAAAAATTTTATTCACTTACAAGATGATATTTGATGAATTCTTGTAAATCAAACCATACTTCTTTTCTTTATTTTTCTTCTTTTATTTGTTTATGTTTTCTTTTTTAAAAAATGGCTAGTATGGAAATTTTTTTCATAATTTCACACATGTAAATACAGATCAAGTTGCTTCCTTTCTCAAGGAGAAGGGATGAGTAAGAGTGTGGAGATAATTTGGAAATCATTTTTTAATGAATGTTAAAATGTTTATTTGTAATAGGAAAATATTTAACAAAATAAGTAAAAATGCATTTATAAAAGTAAAAATCTTATTACACCAAAGAAATAAAGTAGGATTTACAGCATTCTCTAAGACATGTTTTATTTAGCCATTTTAAATTTGTAAGAAAAGAACATTAAATCTGTAGTCAAATAAAAATTTGCTTCATCTAATACAGTCTTTCTGCTCAAGAAATTATGAATCTCTTATAATTTGTTCTCTCAGTTCTGAAAATTCTCCAATATCCATTAAATAGATAGTAGACAATGGATACATTGATTTATGAATCAGCAACACTTAATATTTATTGATCAGACACCATGTGCCATAAAGTATTTTGGACATTTCCATTTCTTTCCCTCATTAAATAAATGACCCATAATCTATGATTAAAAAAAAACTAAAAAAATCATCACAAGTGAACAAATATATGAAAAAATTATTTAATAATTAGGAAGTTATAAAATATATGTAAAGGTTCATGAAGTATTATTTGATCCACCTAAATTGGGTGGTCCAAAATGATTTTATAATGTTAAATTGTTTGCAAAAAATAAATATTTTTTTAAAAATAGGATAAAACAAGAAGCCAAATCTCTAGATAAAAATGAATGCCCCAACCTAAACATATTGTTAAATTTATCAATTCCAAATTAATCATAATTATTAACAAAATTGATAATATAATTTAAGAAGGCAGTAAATGTATTTTAATGTTTTACAATATGAAAAATGGGTGTAATGTCCTTTGGTCCAAATGGAAAAAAAAAAGTTATTAAGACATGCATGATAATTCTCTTTTCCCCCCCCTCTGATTATACTACTAAAGAATAATAATATAAATCAATAAGTGTATATGATCACACATTTCTGATTAAAAGAGAGAAAAGTCACGTCCAAAATCAAATTGTGTTAAAAATTAAGTAGTTGATCTCTTTATATTGTAAAAAATAGACTCTAATACAGGACTACAATTCCCACAAGCCTTTGCTCCACTTCCCCAAAATGCTTTGTAATCTCACGGGAATTCTGAGGTAGGCCGAGATAGAGGAAGGATTTAAGCTGGTGACAAAGGTTTTTGGGGCCTCTCTTTTGGACTTCCGTTTTGGAGCAGATGCATCTCTTCTGTGATGTGAGGTTATCTGGCCTAGGCCTCTGGCCTGGGCACGTGTTTTTTTCTTATTCTGTATTTTCTTTAATCTTTAACCTTTAATAAACCTCTAAAAATATAATACTCCTTGCAGAGAGAAACTAATTTCTACCTGTCTCAGTCTCCCCATATTCCTAAATTTTAATCTTTACAATATTGTGAGCTTAATTGTTCCAGGAACAACTATAGACATATCTACAAAAGAAAGATCAGCAAGTATTGTAGAGATAATTTTAGGATTGTGACTTAAAACCTAATTAATTGGTCGCCAGGGAAAAATTCCAAATAAAACACCCAAGTCAGTCTGGAAATTTATGGTAATTTTAATTAATATAGAGGGAAGGATTTAAGGAAAAAGAGGGATAAGGTTATAGAATTTCTCCCGCCTAGCCTGTGCCTGGGGAATTCAAGATCTCTGCCACTAGGTCTCTGAAGGAGATTAGAGGCTTCTAATATAAAGTTTGGAAAGTAAAGGAGGGAAATCTCATCCAGAAACTCACCACACAACCTGACAATAGCTGTAGCCATGCCAAGATTCCAAAAGGTCCAGCAAGCTGCCACCAACTGCCTCTCAGCCACCAAAAGGTCCCAGAGAGAAGTGATGCAAAATACATAGACTTTTTAATCTTGTGTGCCCTCCTCTAAGTTCCCATGTCTACTAATCATATCAGAGGCTTTTCTCCAGGACTGCCCATTCTTTATTTCTCATCTTCTTTGATTAGATTATATATCTGAGTTACTTAAAACTTCTTTGTTAAGTTCACCTTTGTTAGTTACTTAATCTTTTTGTGATTAATTTACCCTTTATAGTTACTTAACACCTTTTTGTATTAAGATATTAAAATAGACTGTTTAAAGTTCTAGCATCACTATAAAGTAAGAACTAAGTACCTTCATTGTTCAATCAGGAGATTACAATTTCATCTTCTCCATAAGGTAAGATCTAAGTAGGGTGGAATAATCTAAATTTCACAGTATAGCCACATGAAATCTAATGAGGCAGAAAGTATAATTTGGTTGCTATTGAGTGTTTTGGAACAATCATTAATCAGCTATAGACATTCATTTTTTAAGTAGGGATGGTGAGGCAAATATTCACAAAAATATATTTAGGAAGAAAAATGTAATTAAACTCTAAAGAGTGATGTATATCCTTGAAAACTTACTTGCATATTTTTGTAAGTTAAATAGAGAAATTTGATTAAATATTCCCCTTAAGTTCTTTAGTCTGTTGAAAAGCTTTTATCCAGGTTGTTATTAATGTTATAACTTTTGAGCAAATGACTATAATATAAATTTAAAAATTAAATCATTTCATCATTTTTCTGTGACTTAAATGTATAGAGTTCTTCCAAAGCCTATGTCTAATTCACTGGAGTTTCTGAGTTTTTGCTAGGTGTTCCTTGGTACTCCTCTATTCCATTTGTTCTTTGTTCATTAGCTGGATAGAAGCTGTCAATTGTTATTTCTTTTTTTTTTCTTTTCCTGCTGTTTACTAATATTTTTTTAGCCCCAACCCCCTCCTTCCCCCCAGTTGGCTGTATGTTTATTTGCCAGATCTGTGGGTTTGGGCTATTCTGTCCTGAAGGGGCTTCTTCTCTGCTTTATTGATTAACTACATTAGTCTATTGGAGTATTAATGATCCATGAGACCAGCTCTTCCCCAGCTGACAGCAGAAGCTGAAGGTATAGGTGAAACTGTGGAGGCTGAAAGTAGTTACCCTTATCCTCTTCCCTACTCCTTTCTGCCAGCTGCTGCCTGGTCAGGACGCTAAGCTTCCTGCAGTGGTACCAAGGTACTCTGTAATGGTCGCAGCCTTCTCCTTGGGATCCCAGTCAGCTGGATTATTACCTCCAGTCTCAGCATAGTACTAGGTGGGGGAGGAGTGTTGGATATTGAGCTTCCTTGCCCTCTGAAGGCTTGTTATCTGCACTATTGAAATATGGGATCAAGCCTGGCTGAGCTGATCTGCAGAGCTGGATGTGCCCTGAGGCCAAAATGTCCAGAAGCAGATGCCCAAGATGGAGGAGTGGTGGCTAAAGGCTGAAATCCAAGCTTCCCTCCTTTCTTCCCTTCTCCTCCAGTTGCCTCCCTGCCAGCTGCAGTCAGAACCCTGATCCTTGAGTAGTTGTGTAGCAAGACATTCCATCATGAATAGAGCCCTCACCCTGAGATCCCAGCAAACACCTGAGTCTCTGCACAGTAGGTAGGCAAAGGATGCTGGGACCTTCCTTCTTTCTTTTCCTTAAACCAAAGAAATCAACCTTCTCTGTTTACCTTTTAAGTTGAATCAAGCAGGAGAATCTCCTCCCCCCAATCCCTCATTCTGCTGTTGTATTTGGTTTCTGTCCTCCTCAAAGTGCTTTGTTTTTGATTGGTGTGGAATGGTTTTCACAGAAGACTCCATTTTGATTCTAAGCTGCCATCTTGACAATTTAAATATATAGAAATGAAATCTTTTCCAGCCATGTCTGTCTTAGAAATTATAAAATTCTATGATCTCCATCAAGGCTACTACTATATAATAGCAGCATTGACTGTGTATATCATCATGGAAAAATGACAGGAAGCTTTCACTGCATCAGCATTAAAAAAAAGAAAGGGATAATTATATTCAACCTTGGACTATTAATCAAATAGAAGAGCAAACTCTTTCAATTTTAGGGTTCTATTTAAGTACTAAACTGCTAAGACTCAAGTTGGGGTTTTTTTGTCTTATAAACTACAGGATTTTCCTAAATATGAGCACATTGTCTAATAACTAAAAAAATGAGCACACTATTGAAAGAAATAAAAGTAGGAAGATCATATTAGATGCAAGGAAAGTATATAAGTTCTCTTTGGAAATATAATTAAAGAAATTGGAGAATTCATTTTTATCATTTACCAAATAAAAATAAGACATATAATTTCATAGAACACATCTTTTTTTTTTTATTACTGTTATTATCTCCAAAAATGTAACCATTAAAATACTTAAAATTTTTGTATCAACACCCATTCAGAAGATAAAAAAGTATATACATTTCTCAAGGAACTTAATGAAATATTTCAAAATCAATTAGTATATATCATTGAGACTCAGGGATTTAAGTATAAAGGTTTTTAATTATATAATATCAAAAATATGCATCAGGAACAAAGAAAAGTGAAAGCCAAAAGATTTGTAGGCTACACAGAAGTCACACATTTATTTTTGAAAATATTTTCTACAAGAAAGGAATTGATGGAAGACTTCCAGGTTAAAATGGCCACAGTGTAAACCCAGGACACTAGCTCTCTTCACCACCTAAACATATAGAGTACCTCAAAAGGCCAACAAAAACCAAATTCATATGAACAAATGGAATCCAGTAGGGAACAACATTGAAGGTTTGTGGGATTTGGGCATTTCCAGACTATAAGGGGGTGAAATAGCTTTCATTAAAACACAAGCTAATCAATTCTTCTCCACCCCCAGCTATGGAGCTAGAACCAGAGCCAGTGTGCTATAATAAGTGAGTGAGTGAGTGATGGGCAATTCATAGAGTGAGTGAGGGGCACCTCTAGGTACTTGGCAGCTGACTAAGACCACCAAAGACCTATCCCAGAGAGCACCTAGACCTGAGACCCCAGCAAGCTGAAGAGAAAAAATACTTACACGCCCACGTGGAGATATCTCAGAGGAGGACAGTAACAGTAGAAGCTGCAAAGACTTGACAGGTGGCCTCAGGCAGGAAAGGGAAGAAAAAACCACCATCATAATGGCAAACAACACCCAGGAAAGAACAACTTCCCAACACCAAGAAAAACAAGAAGGCGGCATTGACCCTGGATAAGTTTTATGGAGGAAAAAATCCAGACTACAAAGAAAATGGCAGAAGAGTTCATACAAATAAATGGACTGATACCTTCCAAAAAATGGAAATTGGCCATGAGCTTTTGAAGAATTTAAATTGGAGCTTATTAAAGAGAGAGAAGGATTTTGGCAAGAAAAGTGGGAAATAGTTCAAAAATAAAATAACAACTTAAAGGACAGGAACTCACAATTTGCAAAACAGCTGGAAGCTAGTAGGATAGATCAAACCAAAACAAAAAAACAAAAAAAACAAAAAAACAAAAAAAAAATTATAGTGGAAAACCAGTCCTTAAAGACCAGAATTAGGCTTCCAATTGCAAAATAGAAAGAATTAAAAAAGCAAAGTCAAAAGACTGAAAAAATATAAGAAAACATAAAACAATCTCACTGACAAAATGATAGGTCAGGGAAACTGGTTTCAAAGATACAATTTTAGAATCATTAGTCTACCTGAAAATCCAGAAATAAACAGAAATCTTGACATCATACAACAAGAAATCATCCAAGAAAACTACCCTGATATTCTTGAACAAGGGGGAAATTGACATTGAAAGAGTTCAAAGAACACCCTCTACACTAAATCCTCAAAAGAAAACTCCCAGGAATATAATTGCCAAATTCCAGAGCTTCAAGATGAGGAGAAAATTTTATAAGAAACCAAAAAGAGACAATTCAAAATCAAGGAACACCTATCAGAATTACACAAGATCTGGCAGTTTCTACACTAAAGGATTGCAAGGGTTGGAATATGATATTCAGAAAAGTAGAAAAATTGGGTCTTCAACCAAGAATCATCTACCCTTCAAAACTGAATATATACTTCCAGGACAAAGTATGGGCATTCAAGAAAATAGAAGATTTTCAAGTATTTGTAAAGAACAATGTAAGTAGAATGTTTGACATCCTAACACAAAAAATCAAGAAAAACATGAAAAGGCAAATAAGAAAGAGAGAGAAAAGGGGAAAATGTTGTTTCTTCAAACTTCCGTTTTTAAGGGCTTCAATAAGCTCAACTTATTTATGTCAATATATGGGAAAATGTTATTTATATCTCAAAAATTATATTCACTATTATAGTAATTAGAAGAATCATTTGTAGAGTTTGGGGAAATAAGTGGTATAAGAAGATATGAAAAAAAAAAATAGAAAAAGGGATGGGGAAGAAGAAGATAGCACCAAGAGGAATTTGAAGGAATAAGACAAATAGGATAATCTATATCACACAAAGAGGAACATGGAAAGGAGAGGGGAAGAATATTATAAGCAGGAGAGGAAGAGGGTGCTAATAGGTAATATTTAACATTACTCTCAGTAGAATCAATTCAGAGAGGGAAGAGCATCTAGATCCATTGGGGTATTGATTCTATCTTGCCCTACAGAGAAAGTAAAAAGGGAAAACCAAGGGGGGAATTGGGGCAGGGAGTACAAAAAGGAAGAGAAAGAGAAGAGGGAGGGAACTTAACAAACCTTAAAAAAAAGTAAGAAGGGAACAAAAAGGTAGAGGGAAGAAAGGGAAGAATAATAAGGATGAGGATTAGGGTAACTGATTAAAAGCAAACCACTGGTTTAAAAGGATATAGCAAAAGAAGAAAGGGCAGAACTAGGAGAGGATATCAAACTGTTGGGGAATAGACAAGTGGCAATCATAACTTCGAATATTAATGCGATGAACTCACCCAAAAAATGAAAGCAAATAGTAGGGTGGATTAGAAACCAAAATCCTACCCTACAAGAAACAGACATGAGGCAGGTAGACACTCACAGGGTTAGAATTAAAGCCTGGAGCAAAATCTATTTGGTCTAAACTGAGAAAAAGAAGGCAAGAGTTGAAATCATGATATCTGACAAAGTCAAAGTAAAAATAGATCTCATTAAAAGGTATAGGGAATGAACTTTATTATTTTTTTCAAATACAGTAAAAAAAATTGGGGAGTTCAATGGTAATGGCACTAAATAGATAGATCAGTTAGGGTAGGATGTTCGTTTTTACTATATTGGCTCATCCTACCCATGAACAGTTGATGTTTTTCCAATTCCTCAAGTCTAGTTTTAATTGTGTGGAGAGTGTTATGTAGTTGTGTTCATATAGTTCCTGTGTTTGTCTTGGGAGATAGATTCCTAAGTATTTTATTTTGTCTAAGGTGGTTTTGAATGGAATTTCTCTTTCTAATTCTTGCTGCTGCAATGTGTTGGAGATATATAGGAATGCTAATGACTTATGTATATTTATTTTGTATCCTGCAATTTTGCTAAAGTTGTTGATTATCTCAATTAGATTTTCTGTTGATTCTCTAGGATTCTTTAAGTAGACTATCATATCATCCACAAAGAGTGATAACTTGATCTCCTCATTGCCTATTTTAATGCCTTCAATTTCTTTTTCTTCTCTAATTGTTACTGCTAATGTTTCTAGTACAATGTTAAATAATAGAGGTGATAATGGGCATCCTTGTTTCATTCATGATTTTATTGGGAATGCATTTAGTTTATCTCCATTGCAGATGATGTCTGTGATGGTTTTAGATATATACTGTTTATTATTTTAAGGAAAGACCCTTCTATTCCTATACTTTCTACTGTTTTTAATAGGAATGGGTGTTGTATTTTATCAAAGGCTTTTTCTGCGTCTATTGAAATAATCATGTGATTGTTGTTGTTTTGCTTGTTGATATGGTCAATTATGTGGATAGTTTTTCTAATATTGAACCAGCCCTGAATTCCTGGTATGAATCCTACTTGATCATAGTGAATGACCCTCCTGATCACTTGCTGAAGTCTTTCTGCTAGTTTACTATTTAGGATTTTTGCATTTTTATTCATTAGGGAGATTGGTCTATAGTTTTCTTTCTCCATTTTTGACCTATCTGGCTTTAGAATCAGTACCATGTTTGTGTCATAAAAGGAATTTGGTAGAACTCCCTCTTTACTTATTATGTCAAATAGTTTGTATACTTTTGGGATTAGCTGTTCTTTGAATGTTTAATAGAATTCACTTGTGAATCCATCAAGCCCTGAAGACTTTTATGGCCTGTTGGATTTCTTTTTCTGATATGGGATTATTTAAGTATTCTATTTCTTATTCTATTAGTCTAGGTAATTTATATTTTTGTAAATATTCAACCATATTGCCTAAATTGATACATTTATTGCCATATAATTGGGCAAAGTAATTTTTAATGATTGCCTTGATTTCCTTTTCATTGGCGGTGAGTTCCCCCTTTTCATCTTATCTTTGATGCTGTTAATTTGCTTTTCTTCTTTCCTTTTCTTAATTATATTGACCAGTACTTTGTCTATATTGTTTGTTTTATCAAAGTACCAGCTTCTAGTCTTATTTTTTAGATCAATAGTTCTATCAGTTTTGATTTTATTAATTTCTCCCTTAGTTTTTAGGATCTCTAGTTTGATTTTCTTCTGGGGGGTTTTAATTTGTTCACTTTTAAGTTTTTTTATTTGCCTTTCAAATTCATTGATCTCTGCCCTCCCTTATTTGTTAATATATGCACTCAGGGATATGAATTTTCCTCTGAGTACTGCTTTGGCTGCATCCCATAAGGTTTGAAAGATGTCTCACCATTGTCATTTTCCTCGATGAAATTATTAATTGTTTCTATGATTTATTCTCTATCTAACCGATTCTGGAGTATCATATTTAATTTCCAATTAATTTTGATTTGGCTCTCCATGTACCCTTACTGATCATTATTTTTTTCCTCATGATCTGAAAAACCTGAATTCATTATTTCTGCTTTTCTGCATTTGTATGCCATGTTTCTGAGACCTAGTGTATGATCAATCTTTCTGAATGTGCCATGTGGTGCTGAGAAGAAGGTGTATTCCTTTTTGTCCATATTTATTTTTCTCCATATGTCTATAAACTCTAATTTTTCTAAGAGTTCATTCACTTCTTTTACCTCTTTCTTATTTATTTTTTGATTTGATTTTTCTAAATTTGATAGTGGTTGGTTCAGATCTCCCACTAATATGGTTTGATTGTCTATTTCCTCCTTCAATTCTCCTAGTTTCTTCATTAGAAATTTGGGTGCTATACCATTTGGTGCATTTGTATTGATTAGTGATATTTTCTCATTGTCTATAGTCCATTTAACAAAATATATTTACCTTCCCTATCCCTTTTAATCAGGTCTATTTTTGCATTGGCTTTATCAAATATCATGATTGCCATTCCTGCCTTCTTTATCTCAGTTGAGGCCCAGAAGGTCTTACTCCATCCTTTAATTCTGACCTTGTGGGTGTCTACCCACCTCATGTGTGTTTCTTGAAGACAACATATGGTAGGGTTTTTGATTCTAATCCATTCTGCTATTCGTCTATGTTTTATGGGTGAGTTCATCCCATTCATATTCAATGTTATGATTGTCACTTGTGGATTCCCTGACATTTTGATATCCTCCCCTAATTCTGACCTTTCTTCTTTAGCTATAACCTTTTAAGCCAGTGATTTACTTTAAATCAGTCCCCCTAATCCCCTCCCTTGATATGTTTCCCTTTCTAGCCCCTCCCTTTTTGTTCCCTTCCCCTCCCAGCTCTCCTTCCCCCCTTTTTGTGTTCCCTCCTCCCCCACCTCCTTGGTTTTCCCTTCTCGCTTGCCCTGTTTGATAAGATAGAATTCAAGATCCCAATGGATCTAGATGAACTTCCCTCTCAGAGTTGATTTCACTGAGAGTAAGGTTTAAGTAAAGACTCTCTTCCTCTCTTTCTTATAGGAGAATTCTTCCCCTCCCCTTCCCATGTGTATCTTTGTGTGAGAAAGATTATTCTATTTATTTATTTTTTTTATTTCTTGGAGTATATCTTAGAACCATCAATGATTCCCCCCTCCTTTTTTCTTCCCCCATTTCTCCATATCATCTTGATGCCCCAAACTTTCCCTATGCATAATTTTTCTTACTACTCTAGTAATGCATACAATTTTTGAGAGTTACACATTACATTTCCCCACATGTTAATATATATATATATATATATATATATATATAATTTGATATAAATATAGTCCTTATAAAAGAGAGTTTGAATAAAAGAAAAAGATAACATTTTTCTCCTTTTCCCTTTCCTTCATATTTACCTTTTCAAGTTTCTCTTGCTCTTTGTGTTTGGATGTCAAACTTTCCACAGAACTCTGGTCTTTTCTTTACAAATACTTGGAAATCTTGTATTTAGTTGAATGCCCATACTTTCCCCTGGAAGTATATAGTCAGTTTTGATGGATAGCTGATTCTTGTTTGAAAACCCAGCTCTCTTTCTTTTCTGAATATCATGTTCCATGCCTTATAGTCATTCAGAGTGGAGATTGCTAGGTCCTGTGTCACCCTGATTGGTATTACTTCATATCTAAATTATCTTTTTCTGGTTTCTTGTAAGATTTTTTCTTTTACTTGGAAGTTTTGGAATTTGGCAATTACATTCCTGGGAGTTGTCTTTTGGGGATTTAGTGTAGACGGTGTTCTGTGAACTCTTTCAATGCATATTTTGTCCCCTTGTTCTAGAATCTCCAAGCAATTTTTGTTGATGATATCATGTATTATGATATCAATATTAATGTTTATTTCTGTTTTTTGGTAGATAAAAAAGGTAAAGAATCCTAGAGAATCAACTAGAAAGCTAGCCAAAATAATCAACAATCTTTAGCAAAGTTGCAGGATACAAAATAAACCCACATAAGTCATCAGCATTTCTATATAGTTCCAACATATCACAGCAGCAAGTATTAGAAAGAGAAATTCCATTTAAAATCACCCTAGACAATATAAAATACTTGGGAATCTATCTACCCAAACCTATTTACTTACTGAGTGCCATTCCCATCCAACTACCAAAAATCTTTTTTACTGAATTAGAAAAAACCATAACAAAGTTCATTTGGAAGAACAAAAGGTCAAGGATATCCAGGGAAATAATGAAAAAAAAAATGTTAAGGAAGGTGGCCTAGCATACCAGATCTTAAACTATACTATAAGGCAGTGGTCATCAAAGCAATATGGTACTGGCTAAGAGACAGAAAGGAGGATCAGTGAAATAGTCTTGGGGTAAAGGACCTCAGCAAGACACTCTATGATAAGCCCAAACATCCCAGCTTTTAAAACAAAAATCCACTATTTGATAAAAACTGCTGGGAAAATTAGAAGACAATATGGGAGAGATTAGGTTTAGATCAACATCTCACACCCTACACCAAGATAAACTCAGAATGGGTGAATGACTTGAATATAAAGAAGGAAACTATAAGTAAATTAGGTGAAAACAGAATAGTATGCATGTCAGATCTTTGAGAAAGGAAAGATTTTAAAACCAAGCAAAAGAGTTATAATGAAATCACAAAATGTAAAATAAATAATCTTGATTACATCAAATTAAAAAGTTTTTGTACAAACAAAACCAATGCAACCAAAACTAGAAGTGAAGCAGCAAATTGAGAGACAATCTTCATAACAAAAACTTCTGACAAAGGTTTAATTACTCAAATTTATAAAGAATTAAACCAGTTGTACAAAAAATCTAGTCATTCCTCAGTTGATAAATGGGCAATGGATATTAATAGTCAATTTTCAGATAAAGAAATCAAAACTATTAATAAGCACAAGAAAAAGTTCTAAATATCTTATAATCAGAGAAATTCAAATCAAAACAACTCTGAGGTACCAACTCACACCTAACAGATTGACTAACATGACAGCAAAGGAAAGTAATGAATGTTGGAGGGGATGTGGCAAAATCGGGATATTAATGCATTGCTGGTGAAGTTGTGAATTGATCCAACCATTCAGGAGAGCAATTTGGAACTATGCCCAAAGGGCACTAAATGACTTTCTGCCCTTTAATCCAGCCATAGCACTACTGGGTTTCTACCCCAAAAAGATAATAATAAAAAAGGCTTGTACAAGAATATTCATAGCTGTGCTCTTTGTGGTGGCAAAATGTTGGATAATGAGGGTATGTCCTCCAATTGGGGAGGACAACTAATTGTGGTATATGTTGGTGATGGAATACTATTGTGCTAAAAGGAATAATGAACTGGAGGAATTCCATATGAACTGGAACGACCCCCAGAAACTGATGTATAGTGAAAGGAGCAGAACCAAGGGAACATTGACCACAGAGACTGATGAACTGTGGTACAATCGAATGTAATGGACTTCTCTTGTAGTAGCAATGCAATGATCCGGAACAATTCAGAGGGATTTTTGAGAATGAACACTATCCACATCCAAAGGAAGGACAGTGGGATCAAAAACACAGAAGAAAAACAATTGCTTGATCATTGGTAAATGGGGATATGATTGGGGATATAGACTAAAAGATCCCTCTAATGCACACATCAAAAATATGGAATTTGGTTTTGAGTAAAGACAAATGTAAAACCCAGTGGAGTTGTACATTGGCTTTGAGAGGGATTGGGGGAGGGTAAGGAAAGAGCATGAATCTTGTAACCAAGGAAAATATTCTAAATTTACTAAATAAAATTAAAAAAAGGAATTGATTGGCCTTGATTGTGATAGTTCATTAATAAGATAAAACTGATTGAATAAAGATCATTAGGAAATAATTATTGATAGAGGATTCACTTTAATCAACTTTCAACATACATAAGAACTTTATTGATGAATTTTTACAAATATCTGCTGTCCATATTGATTTATTTCAATTAACATCGCCATACTTATGTCTTCTAAGCAAATTTAAAGTGGAATTTTTCAGAATCTTTTAGTCTATTTGTTAAGACATGATTTACAGATATATTCACAAATTACACATACATATGATTATCACATGTATCACATATATATTATATCATTTCTTCTCTCTATTACCAATCCCACATCATCAATAACTAACTTTAACAGTTCTGAAATGTATGGATTCAGTTACATTAAATTAACTGAAATGTCTTGGGAGAAAAACTTGGTCAAATAAAGTTTAAGATCAAAATTATTAAAGTCATTTTGAAGTCATTAAAAGATATAGAAGGAAAATAAAAAGAAAAAATAATAGAAAGAACTCAAGACATTGGGAGAATGATTCATAAATCATATGAAATACAGGAAAATAACATTTGAAAAATAATAAAAAGAAATTTAATTATTACCAAAAAATTTGCATGAAGAAATATAACATCTAACAAAGTATATACCCACTTTCCTCTCAATGTATAATTTTTATGAGTGTCATATTCATGTTTATCAAAGATATATTTGATGATGATGATAGGAATCTGGAAACCTTTTATAATAAAGATTCAACAGTGGAACACATCACTCCTTTTAAATCACTGACTGAAATATGATGAATAATGATATTGTTTTCTTATTATTTATTGATTATAGAGAGCATTTGATTTAGTAATATAAAATGGCATCTCAAAAATTCTCTTCTAACAACTTATCTCACATATATGTCAGCATCATTAAAGATTCTTTGAAAGGCTCTAATCATAAATATCAGACAAAACATAAAAAAGGAGACATATTTACAGAAGTTCACAATAACTATTATGGAAGAGATTCAACACAAAGTCCAATTTGAAAAATGATTCATAATAGAAGATACAATGGAATGCAACACCATGCAATAAGAAAGGCAAAAGACTCTCCTTGATTGCAAGGTTATTATATTCTGAGAAAAATGCCATATAAATTAATATATATGAACAATATATATATGATGAATTAGAAATGACAAATGATAAAATAGACTGAGGTTAGCAGTTAGTTCTTCTAGATGTTTTCTTTTATAGGTAAAATCTAATTGGTTACATCAGTCTCTCAAACACTGAAGAACCTTCTGAAAGTGATCTATAACTATTCAAAGGAGTTTGATTTAGCCATCTATAAAGGAAAAACAAAAACAAATGATTCAAAAATGACTCTCAATCTTATGTTGTGTCCTTTAGGGCTCATCTGGCAATAGAAGTAGTATAAACAATGAGTTGGACCCTAAATTCGATAGGAAGAGACCTACTAACTATAATACCTTCTGGAATTTACAAAGATGTTTTAATGACTCAAACTTTTTTCCAATGAAAAAGGTCTACATTTTTTTTAATTCAATATCTTACCAATATTGTTGTATATCAATGAATCATGGAACATTATAATCTCTGAGGGTAATGTGGATGGATAAGTTTTAATAGACTACTATATCCAACAAATAAAGGACTATGAGGAAGATAAGAGTAAAGACAAACAACAGGAAAGCTATAATCACAAAAAGAGATTAGAACAATCATGAAGTGAAAGTGAAAGACAACATATTTTATCCATAGCCAATGTAATCTTTCTATTGGTACTCTCTAAATGGTAGGGTGTAGAGAGGAACACCTGAACTTTGTATGCTTTAGATGAATATCTCCCCTTTTCATCCCCCCAAACCAACTGAAATAAACTAATAAAAATGCATTGATAAGAACATCATAGGATTAGCAGGATAAGCTTGTTTCAAGTTGTACCATTCAAGGAAACTCCTGGTCACTAAGACCACATATCATTTGAGTACCTGAGAGAGTCTGATACACTATTATGCATATGATGGTTTGGAAATTTGAGCACACTCAGCAGTTTATATTTATTGGACTAAAGTAATGTCACTCTGAATAGATTCTTTTCATTGTTATTTTATCAAAATCCTTCATTATTCAAATGTGATATTAAAAGGCTATGTTAGGGGAAGCTAGATGCAGAGTGGTAGGGACCCAGGTCTCGGGATGGGAGGTCCTGGGTTTAAATTTGTCCTCAGACACTTCCTGGGCAAATCACTTGACACCCACTATCTAGCCCTTAATCCCCTTCTGATTTGGAATCCATACTTAGAATTGATTTTAAAACAGAAGGTAAAGGTTTCCTTTTTCTTTTTATACTTTTTAATTTTCTTTCATCTTCCCCAATGACTTCTAAAAACAATTCCTAACATTTAAAAATGATTTTTACATTCTCTTGCTCTCTCCCCTCCTTGAGATGGCAAGAAAATCGAAATAGATTTTACATTTAAAAATTTATTTATTTAAAAGATTTCCCCATGGTTATAATTCAATAATTTTCCCACCACTCTTCTCTCCCCAATTCATGAGCTGACAAGCAATTCCATTGGGTTATATATGTATCATTGTTCAAAACCTATTTCCGTATTACTCATATTTGCAAAAGAGTGATCTTTTAACACCAAAACCCCAGTCACATTCCCATCAAATCAAATTGTAAGCCATATGCTTTTATTCTGCTTTTCTATTTCCACAGTTCTTTTTCTGGATTTGGATAGCATTATTTCTCATAAGTTCCTTGGTTTTGGAACTCGCTTCTAGTAGAAAATTTTGTTACATTTGATTGAGCCACAATGTTTTAGTTTCTCTGTACAATGTTCTCATAGTTCTGTTCATTTCACTCTGCATCAATTCCTAGAGGTCTTTCCAGTTCATATAAAAGTCCTCCAGTTCATCATTCCTTTCAGCAAAATAATATTCCATAACCATCAGATTCCACAATTTGTTCATTCATTCCCCAATCAATGTACACCCCCTCATTTTCCATTTTTTTTTGCCACCACAAATAGTGAAGCTATTTTCCTGATTACCTCTTTAGATTTTACATTTTCTCATAATAATAATTTAGGGAAGGAGTCTCAAAAAATTTTTAAGGAAGTGAAAAAGGTTTGCTTTGATTTGGATTCAGACTTCATCCGTTCTTTTTCTGAAAACTGATGGAATTTTTTTTCATGATTCCTTTGGGGTTGTTTTGGATCACTATATTTCTGATAATAGCTGTTACATCTGTTCATTGCACATCATTCCTATCACTGTATACAATGTTCTCCTTGCTCTACTTACTTCACTCTGCTTCAGGTTGTGTCTTTCCACTTTTTTACGGCTGTTCCTGATTGTCATTTCTTACAACACAATAGTATTTCCTTACAATCATATACTATAACTTTCTCAACCATTTCCCAATTGATGGATATCTTCTTAGTTTTTAATACTTTGCCTTTACAAAAAAAGCCTTAAAATATTTTTGTAGATACAAATGTTTTTCCTTTTTGTTTTTTATCCTTCGGGGATACAAACCTATTAAAGTCATTATTAGATCAAAGGGTATGTAGTTCTTGGGCCATAGGGCCCAAATTGTTCTCCAGAATGGTTGAAAGAGTGAATAACTCCCTCAACAGTTAATTGCTATCAAAATTTTCCCACTTTCCAGCCTATTTTTGTCATTTTCCTTTTCTGGAATAATAGCAAAACTTATAGGGATGGGGTGTTACCTCAGAGATGTTGTAGTTTTCATTTATCTAACTAATAGTGATTTAGAGCAATTTCTCAGGACTATAGATCTAATTACTCTATCTGAGAACTGCCTGTTCATATCTTTGACAATTTGTCAATTTTGAAATGACATATTTTTATATGTATTTGAGAAATGAGGCCTTTATTATAAAAGCTTATAAAAAATTTTGCTCTGTTTCCTACCTATATATTCCTCTCCATCCTTCCCCCCCACTCCTTTTTAATTTCTGACCATCATATTCCCTTATTTCCCCTCTTTTCTATCAATCCCACTCCTTTCTTTTATGTCCTTCCCTTCTTACTTTCTTGAAGGGTAAGATATATTCCTTTTTTTAAAACCCTTACCTTACATCTTAGAATCAATACTGTGTATTGGTTCCATGGCAGAGAAGAGTGGTAAGGGCTAGGCAATGGGGGTCAAGTGACTTACCCAGGGTCACACAGCTAGGAAGTGTCTGAGGCCAGATTTGAACCTAGGACCTCCTATCTCTAGGCCTGGCTCTCAATCCACTGAGCCATCCAGCTGCCCCCATAAGATATATTCCAATGCTCAGTTGATTATGTGTGTTCTTCCCTCATTGAGTCAATACCAATATGAGTGAAGTTCACATTCTCCCCTCCCACCTCTTTCATCTTTCTCCCATTGTAAACACTTTCATAGCTCTTTTATGTGAGATAACTTACCCCATTTTCAGTTTCCTCCTCATAATACATTCTTCTTTCTTATGCCTTAATTTTTATCTTTTATTTTTAGATACCATCCCATCATATTTAATTCATACCCTTGCCCTTTGTCTACGTAAATGACTTTTAACCGCTCTAGTAATGATTAAGTTCTTAGGAGTTAGAAGAATCATCTTCCCATGTAGCTATATAAAGAGACAAAACTTATTTAATATTTTCTGATTTCTCTTTCCTATTTACCTTTTTGTGATTCTTTTGAATCTTGTATTTGAGAGTCAAATTTTCCATTCAGCTCTGGTCTTTTCATTAGGAGTGTTTGAAAGTGCTCTATTTCATTAAATAGCCATTTATTCTCTTAAAAGATTATGCTTAGTTTTTCTGAGTAAGTGATTCTTGTTTGCATTTCTTGCTCCTTTGCCCTCTGAAATATCATATACTTGGTCCTCCACTCTTTTAATGTGGAAGCTGGTAAATCTTATGTTATTCTGACTGCAGCACCAAAGATATTTGAATTATTTATTTTTGGCTACTTGCAATATTTTCTCTTTGACCTGGGAGTTCTGGAATTTCACTAGTTCACTAGAATGTTCACTAGTGCTCCTCTTCACCCTGAGATAACATCCCTCTCCTGCATACTGGCAATGGGACCAGTCTTCACCCAGAGGCAGTAAAGGAACCCCTATAATCTCTTCTGAGCAATTGTCCAACAAGTCTGTACTAAATGTTAACTTTGTAAAGAATATCCTTGTGACTATCACATATAAAAGTTCCATATTTCAGTAACTGAAAGATGCAAATCATAGTGATGTATTGCCAAATCAACTCTGCATTTGCATTATATAAAATGATGTTTCTCTCTGTTTTTCTCCTTTTCCTAACAAGGATTTATTTAATTTTGCTACAGGATGCAGTGAGTTCTACTGAGATCAATAAACTTTTTCAGTATAATTCTCAGATCTCTTATTATTTATAATCTTCTATTTTTGTTTTCTAGGAAAATATTATATGTCCCACAATTGTAGAATGTCCTGCATGCATAAAAAGTATTATGCAAATACGAAAAAAGTAATCCTAAAATAATACTCATTTTTTGGAAATAGTATCTTTTTTATTTTCCTGCTTTTACTTAA